>NW_010297998.1:1060-1797 GCF_000700745.2 Antrostomus carolinensis
TGGGTCCCCGTTACGCCGGGGCTGGCTCTGAAGGACCCTTCCTCTCCTACATCGCTCGGTTTGGGGAGAAAGGTGGGCTCAGCCTCGGGGAAGGCGTGTTGCAGGTGGGTGCCAGCTCTGGTTGGGAGCCCCTCAAACCAACCTGGGGTGCCTCAGCACGGTGCCAGCCCCACTCAGGATGAGGAGGGGGTGGGTGGGACATGGGCCAAGGGTGAAGTTTTGGTGGGACTGGTTGTTTCTTTGGTTTAGATGGGAGGGAATTAAGAGGGAAGCAAAGCAGGGAGCAGCTCTGCTCTTTGGGGTGGCGGGGAGCCCGGGGCCATCCCCGCTGTGTGGGTACGGGGCTGGAGAGCGGGCGTGCCGGGCCCAGGGTCCCTGGTGCAGCCAGGAGCCCCCAGACCTGCTGATGGTGCTGGGGTCCTCACTCAACACTTCTCATGTACCTTGGTGGTCCTGCCTGGCTCCTGGCAGCGGGATGCGAAGCTCAGAGGTGGTGGTGGGATGATGGGTTATGTACAGAGCAGTGTCAGCAGGTCCATTGGGATCAGTCGGTCGTCGCTCCGGTGTCGGATCCGTACGGGAATCATGGGGAAGGACGGACACAGCAGCAACGGGACGGTGTGTTCATGTATTGCTGGTCCCCCCGTGCACGAGAGACGGGTGTGATCCCGGTGGGGACTGGGAGTTGAGTGGTGGGTCCCGGAGGAGCTGGGAGGTGGGAAGGACGAGCGCGTGGG
>NW_010297998.1:1808-2178 GCF_000700745.2 Antrostomus carolinensis
GATGGCTCCGAGCATCTGGAGGAGGCGGCAGCGGGAGGGAAGCAGAGGGCTCAGCAGAAGCCAGCGCTGCGCTACCTAAAGCGATGGTGGTTGGGGACGTGACTGCACGGACGGTGGCACTGGGGACTGTGGGAGAGCTCACTCAGCTTTGGCGTTGTCCTCCCCACCGCGTCCGTGCCAGTCCCACTGCAGCCAGGGAGCTGATGGTCCTTCTGTCCATGCCCACAGGAGCAGGTCACCTCCTCATCCTCATCCTCATCCCCTGACCAGGCAGGGACCAGCTGTGTGGGCAGACCCCGAGGTGCCGCTGGACGCCACGTGCACGGCTGCTGGCAATAACCATGGTCCCGTCCTCCCGGCCCCACAGATG
>NW_010297998.1:2202-4149 GCF_000700745.2 Antrostomus carolinensis
AGAGGCAAATCCCACCGCTGAGGCCGAGGAGCATTTGGTTTTTCCTTAGAACAATCCCAGCTCAGCTCCTCCAGCCCTGGCCGGGAAGGTGCCGGAGCCGCCGTGCTCTCCCTGGAGGAATCCCCCCGAGTTCTTCCCGTTTTGCTGCGGGTGGGACCAGTCTCCCCACAGCCGCCTCCTCTCTTGTCCCCGAGGATTTGCTGCGTGAGGAAAATAATACTACAAAGAAACAGGATGAAAACGCTCCAGCAGCTGCCATGCCATCCCCGAGGGGACGGGGACCAGGTCTGCCGTGTTCCCACTGCTGGCCCCACGCACCCCTGCCCTGGGGGAGCCTCCGTGCTCCACCGCCAGCCTCCGATGTGGCTGGGAAATAAAATCAGCTGAGCTCCCAGCGAGGACAACCTCTGCTCTCACAAACCCCTCTCTGAAACATCTCTCCCATGGGAGCAGCCCGGTCACCACATCCTGCTGCCTTATTTCTTCTCCCCTTGCCCGTCCTCAGCTGGCGTCTCGGGCTCCCACAGGACGAACTCGTGGAGCAGCGTGTTCACCGTCTCGGGACACTCCATCATCACCATGTGGCTGCCCTCGTCGATGACCTTCAGGAAGGCGATCAGCAGGATCTGGAGGGAGATGATGGCATTGGAAGGTGTCAGCACTGGGATAAGCCCCCCTGCCCTCACGGCCACGTGCTGGCAGGCAGAGACCCCAGCCTCATTCGGTTCCTACCTCAGCCATTCGCTGGTCCTCCTCCACTGGGACAAACTTATCATGCATGCCATGGACCAGGAGCACGGGCACGGCCAGCTCGGCGTGGTAAACCTCGTCACCCTCTGGCCAGTACTGCCCGCTCATCATGGCACGCAGCACGAAGGAGGACACGTTGAAGGCGTTTCCTTCCTTCAGCAGCTGCTTTTCTTTGGCACCCTGGCGAGCGAAGCCAGCCCTGCGGGACCGAGCCAGCACGGGCAGAGGGTTAGTGTCCCTGCCCATGCTGGGGGTCCCCATGATGGTTGGGGACATCATGCCATGGTGCTGGGATAACCACTCACTTGAGGAAGCTCCATGCCAGGCACGGGGACAGGCAGTGCAGCACGCAGGTGGGCATGTTGAAGATGGAACAGAAGCTGGGCTCCAGCGCTGTCGGGCCCCCTCCGTTGATCATGATCACCTTATGGACTAGGTCTGGGTACTCGTGGGCAAGGAAGGTGCAGAAGGAGACCCTGTGGGCAGAGAAGTGACCCCACTCTAATCCCAGGACACTGGTGGATGCT
The DNA here is from genome assembly GCF_000700745.2 of Antrostomus carolinensis. NCBI lineage: Eukaryota > Metazoa > Chordata > Aves > Caprimulgiformes > Caprimulgidae > Antrostomus > Antrostomus carolinensis. Next base: position 3,480 of record NW_010297998.1, read on the forward strand.
GCACCCCAAGGATCCATGGTCAGAGTCCAGGCTACACCCCAATGTTTGACCCATGCTCCCCCTTGTTGGGCAGGGTAACCCCAGTCAAACCCCACAGCTGGTGCCCCCAGAGCCTGGGTAGAGGAGCTGAGCTCAGGGTTTCACTCCTGCACAGACCAAAGGAGGGTGCTGGGACCTGCTTGGGTGCCCGCCACCCTGGACTAGCCTTGTCCTGATCTAATCCTGCCCAGCTCAGAGCCCGGCTCCAGCTCCCTCTCCTCCCAGGGCTGCTCTCTGCACTGCTTAGTCTCCATCTAATTGTCTTTCTTGAGCTTACTCTATTTATAGGCTGTGCTCTGCCAGCTCCCCTGCTGGAGGATGGGCTCTGGGATTAGCTGGACCCAGGGAGGATGGAGGAGATCAGAGCTGAGGGATAAACCCAGAACAAGAAACCTCACACCCCTCCTCTGCTTCTCAGCCGTCAAAGCGCAGGACCTTTTGAGCGCTTGCTGCCAAGGAGAGGACGGGGGGGAGTGGGGATTAATCCATCCCTCCCCTCCTGGGACCCCCGGGTCCCTTACCCATATGAGTGTCCTATCAGGATGTTCCTCTTCTTGGCGTAGCGTTTGAAGACAGCCCTCATGTCCTCCGCCAGCGCGTAGAAGGTGTACGCGGCGGCAATTTGGGGAGC
>NW_010297998.1:4189-10436 GCF_000700745.2 Antrostomus carolinensis
CACCACTTCATAGCCCAGCTTGGTAAAGAAGTCCAGCTGCTCCTTCCAGATGTCCAGCGAGCCACCCACGCCGTGGATGAAGAACAGAACCACGTCGCTGTGCGTCCCTTTGCAGCTCGTGATCTGCTTCTTGCAGTCGATGTTGATGACTTTCTTGGGTTTCCGCTTCCGACGCTTCCCAGGGGCAGCGGCTGCCTCCCGTGTGCCACATCCTGGTGTGCCACATCCCGGTGTGCCGGTGGGACCTTGGGCAGGAGTTTGGCTGGCTGGGTCAGAGAGTTCCAGCTCCACGGTGCCGTTGGGTTCCACGGTGCTGTTGGCTTCCCCTGTGCTGTTCTGGCACTGCAGGATCTCGGAGCGCACGGCGTCCCCCAGGTTCTCAATCACCAGCTGCCCGTTGCGGTAGACGGTGATCTTACGCTTGCAGTGCACCATGCCCCGTGCTGGACCCCCAGGTTGGATCTCCTCAGGCTCCTCTGGAGCTGGGCGGTTGGGTGTGCTGTGCCTGACCCGCAGGATCCTCCCTGGCTTCACCTCCATGAAGCTGTAGCCGTTGCTGGACTCAACGCTCTCCAGCGGCCCCACGGCGTTGGCTGTCTTGCCCATCAGGCAGCACAGGAGCCCATCGGTGATGCTGGTCAGCATTATGCTCCCTGCAATGAAGGCAAGAGGTGGGGAGCAGGAGAAGGAGGGGTTAGTCACGACCTCCAGCACTCAGCAAAGACCTGCTGGGGGTCCTGGTTGCTGCACAGGGGACTGGGGACAGCCCTGTCCCACCCCACTTTGCTGCCAGCCCCTACAGTGGCACGAGGAAGGGTAGAAGGTGCCTCCAGGGATGCATTGGGGGGTGAACGTGGTGTCCCCCAAATGCACAGCCCTCCTGGGCCACCTGCAAATGGGCTTCTGATCCAAGATGGACCCAGCACTCCACATCCAGCTTTGTCTGGGCCATGTCCCTGTCACCAAGCTGGTGTGACATTCATTGGCCCAGGAGAGGTGAACTGGAGCGGCTGCAAACCCTGGCACGCAGCTGCGGGAGGGACCTGCTCTGACCAGGGGAAGGAACACGCAATGAAAAGCCTGTTTGAAATGAAAATGCTCTTTCTGGCACCAAATATGGGGCTAAGGAAAGATTCAGCTATGAAAATGCATTATTGATACCAATTAAATATAGATACCAATTAAATTATATATATATATACCCCTATCTCCAATCCCAACCACCACTACCAACGGCGAGAGGTGGAAATTGCAGGGCCTGGAGATGAAGGTTTTAATTACAGTTGCTCCACAAACCAAGGCTGAAAATAATCTGGCAGCAGAACCAGGGAGGGAGGCAATGACCCAGCACCCACTTTGGGGGTGGGAAACCCCCTCCCCACACCCCCACCAGGCACCACGCAGGCTGGGGGGATGTGACACTGTCCTTGCTGTCCCCAAGGCTCATTCTTTGACATTTTTCTCTTCCAGATGTGCTCAGGTGGCTTTGGGAGGGCTGTGGATGTGGGGACCACCAAGCCTGGCTGAGAGCGAAGCCAGATCAGGGAAAAGGCTGATGTGAGGTAGGAAAGGACGGTGACACTGGGGACAGGGGTGCTGGGACTGGAGCCTGACGCCGTCCCGGTGGTGCTGAGCGGGCTGGGGAGGTCCCTGCCTCTCCTGGCTGGCAGCCCGATGTGCATTTATTATTGATGAAGCAAAACACGGTGAATTATTGATGCTGTTGGGCAAAGAGCCGGAGCGGGGGCTGCGCAGGGGAGGGGGCTGTCCCTGCAGCCTGGCCCAGCACCGCGCTGTGTCAGCCACCACGTTCCCTTCGCTCCTCCAGGGCTGGACCCATCCAAGCTGATGAGCAAGAGCAGGAGATCTCAGAGCCCAGGGAAGGAGATGCCAAATCCAGAGCTCACTGGCAAGGGGTCAGCTCTGCTGAGCTCTGCACTTCCAGATGGGTGATGAGCCCCAGGAGCTGGGCACCAGACTGGCTGGAGCCCTGGCTGGAAGATCCGTCCATCCCAGTTGCCTTTGTACTGGGATGGACACGATGCTTCTTTTGAGCATCATCTTGGTGCCAGGCTTGGGCTGCTCTTGATCCCTGAGCTGCTCTGAGCTGGTAATGCTGGACAGAGAGATGGGGCAGGCAGAAAACTCAGTAGGAGAGGGGAAACCAGGGAGATCCTGAGCCTCACAGTCCCCACGAGCACGACTGCACGCTCTCTGCGAGCTCTGCAGGCCACATCCTGCACCAGCCCTCGGTACAGTTCCCCCAGGCTCAGCCTGTGGGATCTGGACACATGATTTTGCCTCTAATTTCCATAAAGCTTTAGGCTGCACCTCCATTTCATAAAGTCCTAATGATCTCTGTATGGATTATAAACAGGACTTCTGGCCAAACCGCCTGGACATTGATTAACTTCTCAGGATTAACTCAATTAGTCTATCCTGTTTGTTTCCAGAATTGATTTGCTGGAAGGCTCTGGTGGTCAGGAGCTCTGTGAGCAGATCCAGGAGCCCAGGCTTGGGTGATGGAGCTGCCCTCCAGCATCATCAGCTCTGGGTTTGAGCCTGGATCCTGCTGCAAGGGAGGGTTTATTCAGCAGAGCCCAGGCTGGAGCTCACGGTCCAGGACGTGCCAATCCCTGCTGGGTGCAACTGAGAAAACACCACCCGAATCCCATCAGTGAGCACATCCCAGTGGAGCTGTGTTAGGTGGGAAATGGAGGGCCAGGAGGTTAAATGATTCCATTCCTTATCAGGCTTCATCTCAGGGGTGGGGAGGCAAAGCCTCCCTGTCTCCCACCTCCCACGCGCCTCCTCTAACCCACCGTGCCGTCTGCCACGGCTGGTGCAGCCAGAAACATCAAGGGATGTTCCTTCCACGAGATGAAAAAGGGATGAAAATGAAACCAGATGGATGAGAAGAACTTTGCAAAGATGCTGGTAACCATGGCAATGAGCTGCTTTCCCCCCCCCCTCGCTCCCTCCATCCCAGCTCGTCCTCGGCAGAGAGTGAGATTTCGGCACCGGTTACATAAGGGCAGGAACAACAATGAGTCTGGTGCAGCCTGAACCTGATGCCTGTCCCCGTGTCCCACGAAGCTGAGGACACAGCAAAGGCTTAGGAAGGTGAATGGCATCGCCCTGAGCTGATACCCACATCCTGAATGCCCCCCCAAAACCACAGCTGCCCCCAGGAAACTGCTCCCAGCAGAGAGGGGATGCTCAAGGGATGATGGAGATCAATCCCAGGAGGATGATTTACTGCCCAGGTCCAGATCTCATCCTGCAGCATCATGCAGAGTCCTCCTGCTTCACCCTCCCCATCACCACGATGAACAACTCAGCTGAGGAAAAAAAACCAACCAACTTACTGACCTACTTTGGGCTGCAGCGCCTCAGATTTTATACAACTCGATGGCACCATGTCACAGCTGGAGGAAAATGGGATGAGATGTGACGTGGCAGGGTGGAAGGTGGAAAGTCTGAAGGGGTAAAGTGACAGGCAGCCGTGTGGGGCTGACATACAGCCCGTGGGGCTGACATACAGCTTGTGGGGCTGACACAGAGCCTGTGGGGCTGACATACAACCTATATGACTGACATACAGCCCATGGGGCTGACATATAGCTTGTGGGGCTGACATACAGCCCATATGGTTGACATACAGCTTGTGGGGCTGACATACAGCCCATATGGTTGACATACAGCTTGTGGGGCTGACATACAGCCCATATGGTTGACACAGAGCCTGTGGGGCTGACATACAACCTATATGGCTGACATACAGCCCATGGGGCTGACATATAGCTTGTGGGGCTGACATACAGCCCATATGGTTGACATACAGCTTGTGGGGCTGACATACAGCCCATATGGTTGACACAGAGCCTGTGGGGCTGACATACAACCTATATGGCTGACATACAGCTTGTGGGGCTGACATACAGCTTGTGGGGCTGACATACAGCTTGTGGGGCTGACATACAGACTATATGGCTGACATACAGCCCGTGGGGCTGACATACAGACTATATGGCTGACATACAGCCCGTGGGGCTGACATACAGCCCATGGGTGGTGTATCAGGGCAGCATTCACACCACATCTGCCCCAGGGGTATGACAGCATGGCGTGGGCACGCTTATGGCAGTGCCAGGCTGGACTAGCCAAGCTGGCTTTTTCCTTGCCAGCCCTGCAGAGCAGAGGGTCTTCCCTGCCCCAAACAGCCTCCTGGTCCTGCTGGGTTACTGGGGACAGCCAACATCCCAAGTGTCCAGGATGCTGGGAATGACAAAATTCTCCTCCTCCTGTCCCGTTCCCACTGGGGAGACCTTGAATTCTGGGCAGAAGAAGGACATCACGTTTCTCCATGACAGCCCCCAGGGCAGCAATGAGCCTGTCCCTGCTGAGAGAAGTCCTGGTAAATATTTGGCCCCAATAAGTGAGCCAAGAGCATCATTTACCACAGGGGCAGGAGTCAGCACCAGAGCCCACAGCCACAAACCTCCCCATAGCCCAGAGAGTCCCACCACTGCTCTATCCCCCTCCCTACACAGAGCCCTGGATCCTCACAGGGAGTAGCAGGGACTTAATATCTGCTAATTCCTTACAAATCCTCGGAGGAAAGGTGCCAGAGAGGAGCAAGAGATGTGCTGCAGCCAGAATCCAACCTGCCATAATAATTTGTTCAGCTCTAATCCCTTCCCTCAGGGGCTCAGGAGTATTAATGATGACACATGACACTCCTGAGGAATGGGCAAATATTATTATGCTCTTCCCAACCTCCCCCAGTCAATCAGTCTCTGCAAAGAGGAGAAACTGCAGCATGGAGAAAGGCAGAAAGAGAAGGTCTGTTTAAGCACCGACCTCAGATAGGGGCAAGCAAATGTTTATGCTGTTTAATCTCAGTCCTGCAAAGTAAAATTCCCTCTGGAGGAATGTGAAAAAACCCCACTTCAGCTGGTGACAAGCACCTGGATTTATTCTGTTCCTCCTGACTTCCCTGTCCTAAGACAATTAGAGCAGCTTTGTCAGGAGTAAGTAGTCAGGGTGGCTTTATCCGTCGTACAAATAGCAAAGCGAGGAGGCAGCCCTGAATCCTCAGCACAGGCAAGGGATGCAGCATCCCAGGAGGTGGAGGATGGGAGCAGGACTTTGGTGAGAGCCTGGGTAGGACACGGAGCAATCGCATCCAGTCAAGAAACAGCACAGCAAGGGAAGCAGAGAGTCTGCAGGACACACGGCAGCCTGGAGCTGCGGCTGGCTGCCTGCCACGCGTCTCTCTTTAGGAAGGAAGAAGACCTTGAGAAACAAAAGATTATACAATACACAGCGGAGTAACCCGTGCCTGACCTCCTTGACCAAAAAAATCTCACTTAACCCCTTTTTCCATTTCCTAAACCTCCTTGATTTCCAAGAGGATCATCTCCCCCCTGGGTCCCACCGCATAGCCGCAGAAAAGCCACCCGGATTCATCCGTCAGCAAAAACGTCCTCCAGCAGCAAGCTGGGAGGGAGAAACCATTGCAAGGAGGCAGGAGAAGAAGAAAAGCCAGCCCCCTCCGGCAGGCAGCGATGCTTTGCAGGTGCCCCCACCATCTCCAACCAAAAATGCGAGCAGATTTGACACGCACATAGCAACAGCGGGTCTTCGGTGGGAGCCAGCAATCATTTACTGCCATTGCATCACAACACAAACCGTCCCTTCAAGTTTTATCAGCCAGCAGTGGTTTTAACTCAAAAAAACCAAACCCAGACTGGTTTGGGTTGGGAGGGACCTTCAAGCTCATCCAGTTCCAACCCCCCTGCCAGCAACAGGGACACCTTCCACTAGACCAGGTTGCTCAAAGCGTCCTCGATATTAACAGGGGTTATTTAAGCACAAGCGATGCCGTCCCCAGCTCTCCCCACAATCCCACCCAACGCCTCTCAAATCCTTTCCCATTGTCAGCTTCAGGGAAAATAAATAAATCACTAGAAATCCCCCATTTTTTGGCCATTTTGCTCCCCGTGCACAGCACCTTCCTCCACTTCAGCGCATGCCCTACATCCCGGCTTGTGCCGCCAGACCTCCGCACAAAGAGAGAGAGACAAGAAGAGGATGCTCACCTCATTTATTGACAAGGATTGTCAGGAGTCGAGATTGCAAATGGAAATAAAACAAAAGCTGAAATCTTGCAGGAGGCAAAAAGGGGGAGATGATGAGCTGGCCGAGGCAGCGGGAGGCTGGGCAGGATGCGGGGTGCCGGCGC
>NW_010297999.1:0-22269 GCF_000700745.2 Antrostomus carolinensis
GGGGGGGGGAAGGGGGGAGCAGGGAAAGTGGGGGAAAAGCCGGAAGCAGAATCACTGTAAGTTAATATAAAACTCACCAACAAACCAATTGAAGTTAAGCTAATATTTAGCTCTTGGTTGTGAAGTCCAAAGCTTCCTGCAACTTCAACAACTATCTGCAGACAAGTACATGGCATTGTTGGAAGAAAGTCTGTCACAACCAACTGAAGACACTGGAACGCAGTCCGTATTAAGGACTCTCTTAAAAAAACAAAACATGCATACACTCATTTCAAATTTCTTCAAGAGCACAGGAATGTTTTGAATTCAATACCTCAGAAGATAGCATTATAAAAAATAAAGAAAAAAATACATTTAATGTTTTTGAGATGAGTTTGCAACATTTTAAATGTTTCAACTAGACCACTTTTTGAGATATAACATGAAGTTGAAGCTTCAAATTCTGATTAAATATTTTAGTCCATATTAACTAGCTAGTGAAGTTGAAGTTTAGCCTCTCCAGTGGTCCTCAGCTAGTTTTATATAGTAAAGTCCACTCCTCTGCTCCAGAGTTCTAGGACTTATTAGTTCAAATGTGTCAGCTAAAACATTCTAAAAAAGCCACGAGGAACAAAACAAAGCTTAAGTTGGAGTACGATAATCTTCCAAAAAGCAAGCTGCTCTGAACAATTTCTTGTATCTGTAGTTTCAATTTACTTAAGTATGCCAAACAGGTGGGCAAAACATATTTTTATTTATTAGGGAAGATGCACAGTAACATAATGGTAGTCTTACTTGCTTCTATACTATATTATGTTAGACAATTTTTTTTTTCAAAATATCTGCTATTAAATAGATCTTTAATGAATACTTTGCTTTCAGAATTAAATTCTGAATACAAACATAAAATAAAAATGTAATATGGAAAAGGTTTGTGAGAAGGAGCTTTCAGAAGCAGCAAGGCCATCTATAACTAAAACCTTGTTTAGTGAGAGACAAAATGAAGGAATCAAAAGGAGTGGTGGAATGCAGATAATATGAAATAGAGAAGCTGCATTTACATTTCACTTTATTTTTTTTGTTAATGTTTAATGTACAAAAGAAAAAAATTCCAAAGGTTTGTAATACAGGAACTTAAGTGTACTTCAGAATACATATTCCAGGAAAAAATTCAGCACACAGATATGTCAGTTACATATTTCAGAATCCTAAATCTTTTTTTTTTTTTTCTCAATTAATTCAAAATGAAAATAAAAGGTGGGCCATTTCCACTGTATCATAACAGCCAACATGATATGGAAGCCAGAGGAATGAACAAGAAACTTCACATGGACAATAATGGTGTAACTAATAATTCTCTAATATGATGCATATTACAGAGAGACATCCATCCAACCACGTAAGATCAAAGGATTTTTCATTGCTATACTCATGGAGGAAACGCTCACACACTATTTTCCCCCATATTTGTTACAGGAGCCTATTAAGTGAAACACACCCCAAACTGCTGCAGTTCCTTCTCCTTCACGAAGTGCCAGAGGTATGTGACTTACAAGAGCTCTAAGAGAGAAGGGAAAGATTCAGGAAATGAAAGTACAGTTACACTACTCATTTTGAAGAGCTGAGTTAATAGGAAAGTAATCTCTTTCTAATCTTCAAATGTGAAGTTGCTAGAACAAATTCAAAACAGTGAATTTCCCAATTAATGTCCCACACTACTATGTGTTTGGAGAAAGATTTCAAAGTCCTTCATGCAAAAGGCCAACAGCCATACAGCTCTTCAAAATGTAAATTTGTCCTTAATGTTATAAGTGGCCATCATAAAGGTAAATATAAATGCTAGAAACTGAAGCTTAGCTTGAAAACTGAAGATCATATAGGGCTTTATCTAGCCCTAAAATGAGCAGGGGCATCCTATTTTAAAATTCTTCACAGACTGACTTCTTTTTGTTTGGCAGGCTATTACCATACAATCAAGAAGTGACCGAAGTATAACTGGCTCTCAAAACAGAATCTTCTGTATTTATAGCAGCCTGGCAAGAAGTTCTCCTGGAAGGTAAATGGATTTCTGTCCTGGAATCCAGGATGTTCACTGACCAGAGGGAAGGCACTTTTGAATAAAGTCTCATGGTCAGTAAGTTTATAGTTAAAGTATGATAATAGTGTCTGCATCTTGTGCTCACAACTATATATGAGGCAAGAAATTCAGTTGTTTCCCAAGGAAAAGGAGTCTTGCTTCATTTTTTTCCTACTGTAGTTCATATGATGTGGGCAAACAGTGATATGTAATTGAAGAAAAGTAGATTATGCTTTGTAGGAGGAGTCTAAAATATATCACAAGATCTTAGCAACACCTTGAGGTATGGGTTTGAGATGTAAAAGGGTCTGAAGACTGTTTTGAGAAGGAATCTGTGTTGGTTCTCATCTACCAAAAACTACAGTGAAAATCAAAAGGTATGCAGGAACCACACAACACATTGCACCAAGTATGCCAACATCCTTGGGGATTTTGGCGAGTACTGCTGCCAGAACAAGCAATACTGGTACAAGAGCAAAATCCTTCAAGCATTTGAAGGGGCTTCAGGAGCTCTTCATATGGCCAGAAGACAGAAGCTAAGGTGTGGCAAAAGGAGAGATATGCCAAGGTGAATCCTTCTGAGACCAGAGTTATTTGCTGACCTATCCTGGTGCTAGTCTTGACTAGCACCAAAGAAGGAATAATATGGTCTAAGTTTATGAGTGTAGTACTTAGTGCTTACGGTTCCAAGGCCAGATGTTCATTTCACTGCTCATTTAAAAAAAAAAACCCAAAAACTCCTTGCAACTTCACCTCTCACTTTCCCTTGTGGCAAGAGGACCAGTCCAGTAACATTCCCCCTCTGTTGGCAACAGTCAGCTGTGTTAGTCAGTCAAGGGATTCACCCACAGCAAGTAAATAATCTTCTATCTTTGTGCTACCAGCAGCCATTTACGAAGGAAGGTTTCAACAAAAAGAGAGCATTCAGAAGATGACACACACTAGAGACTACCCAAAGAGCTAAGAAGAAAAAGAAATAACAGAGGAGCTGTGAGCAACAGCTAAGTTATAAATTATCTGCAAGCACCAGAGATGTGTCCAGCAGATGGTTAAGATCAAACGAATTGCCACACGGAGTACCTCAGTGTATACTGCGTGCTGATCACAGGAGAGGTTAGAGAGTGGAACAATACTCTGGTCTTCAGAATGACTAACTGAGTAAAATGAAAGTGTGCTATAGGAAAAATTTAAAACTGTATTTTTGTTGAGTAAAATTGTTCATAAACTAAAAATGACAACGAAAATTATGGCTATTATCAAAACGGTTATTAAAGTAAGAAAATAAAAGCAGAATTCTTTCTACTCTTCTTATCTTGTATTATTTTTAGATTTTATTTCCACAACTTACCCCTGATCACTTCGGATTGCCCCCATGACTCCGAGCACCAACGGCCAACCAGGTCCCAAGCTGTCACCCTGACTTTGCAAAATCTGTAGCACACATTCCAACTGCTTGATCCTGATATCAGGATGACTAATGTTTGACAGTTCCTTTAGTGGATTCAATAAAAGCAACTGCAGTCTCTAAAAGTAAACAATAAAGTATATTAAGGTTGCTAAAATGTAACTAATCCTTTATTATTTTTATGTGTAAGTGAAAACATACAGTACCAATTGAATATTCATTAAATGATTTCAGTAACTCATGCATTCAATGTTCAAATCCAGTGCCCGACTGGCTTTTCTAAAAAACTGTTTATAAAGGATCTCAGCAGGATATCTACTTCCTCCTGACCCTGCACCTCTTCTCCAGGTCCCTCAGGAATTAGCCACAGCATGCTGTCACCGTTGAATAAAAACCATCATGCAACTTTAGGCTCACCCAGCAGGGCTAGACTTAGCTTCCTACTAAAGAGACCTTGGTGAAACTACACACTGAATCTCAATAAAAATATTAGAATGTTCCATTAATAATGGATTGAAAGCTGTGATTTCAACCACAGCTAATTAGAAGATTAGGCAATCTAATTTTTACCTGCCACCACATCACATACATACTTCTAAACAGTCTGGAATTGTTTTGCACTCGTGAGGATGATCCATAATTTGTTTCAACAAACGGACATAATACACAAGCATCACTTCTCTTTGTTACACATTTGAAAAAGGAAGGAGGGTAGTTCATTAGAATGCATGAAGTGATTCTCAATAGTTACATCTGAATGTTACAGCTGTTGGCTTTATAAACTCAGTAGCAAAGTTGCTTTATGAATACATCCTACTTATTGACCTGTAAAAAACTTCCTCTAGGGAAGATTTTGATTTCATGCTCATTTTAAGTTCCAGAGAAGGAGGAAGGCAGCCTCTTAAACTTACTTTACCTGATTTTGAGATAACGGAGGATCATGGCTGAACGTCAGTCCTGCTTTAATAAGAGAAGTTAAAGCTTCTGCTCCCCATTCTCTCATTCTGGAGTTTGGATGCTGACAGACCTGAAAACACAGCAATGTTTTGTTTAAAGTCACTTTTATTTAACCAAGATTTGAATAGAAGTAATATACAAAAACTGTATAAAGTATTTTAATTATAGCAGAATTTACATACCACATTATATTTTTTTTTTTTTTCACAACAATACAATACATCTCTAGATGATAAAATTAAGTTTAATAGTAAAAAAAATGTTTATCTTTTGGACAGACATACCTTCTGAATAAGGAAGCAATAGGAAGCAGTGAAAGACAGAGAAGGAAACATAATGAAAACCAGAACAGTTCAAGCCAATACATTTTCCAAAATGAACATAGTAACTGCTAATTACGATAAAGATTGATTAAAAAGCACCAAACAACTCTTCAATGAATGCCTGAAACTCTCACATTTACCTTAGCTTTAACTATAAAATTCAAAGTTTCACCTTTCATGCACTGGTTAACAAAATCAAGCAAGGAAGCCCAACACAGAAAGTGTCTGCTCTTCTATATTCTCAAATACAAAAATTAACTACATGGTGAATGTAAAATAAGCCTTAAACTCCATTGTTTTAAAAACTTGAGAAAACAATAGCGAACACTATTTCAGGCTTAAGTTTCAAATGTGTGTATTCATTTCTCTTTGTCTCCTCACTATCTAAACCTAATAGTTTTGCTACTTGCTTTTTTAAGAACAGAAAAATTAATAACATTGTGCAAATCCATTGCATAGACACCTGGTATGAACTGTACTCCTATATCTGATACATTAACCTCAAACAAATAAGGTTAAGTCTACAGTTTAATTGACCTCTACATAGTAATTTCCACCTGCCCTTCCAGCCGTAGCGCAGATGGTGTGAGAATCCAGAATCAAAGTCCAAGGCAAGATCATAAGGAAGGATGATGGTTTTGGTTGGTGGACCACTCCCTTATCAGCCACTAGCCAAACCAAAAAGGAGGATGATGCAAAAGAGCTAGCTTAATGTTAAAACATGCAGACAAGAAATAACTATTCTCCCAAATTACTCATATTTTTGTTATCTTATATAAAGAAAGAGAGAATTTTAACCACTTCATGATGCTGAGAATCTGACCAGATAAACAGTTCCAGAGACACGGAACAAATTCTTCTCTTAGGTTGCGTTTAATTCAATCTGCAGGTGGTGTTTTCTCCTTCCTTACTACACCTTGACAACTTAGGTTTAGAAGGAAGTAAGGCAATACTTTAAAAGAAATTGAAATAGGCTGTGTGTTTCCTACAAAACAGTGGCAAATACCCACAATGGATTACAGACTGAAATAGACTGCTTACTGAATTAAAACACAGTCTCAATATGTGGATAGTGAGCCTTATCGTCTTGGAGGGGAAAAAAAAGACAAGAGAAAGAGAAGCTTGTGCTTTAAGTCTTTAAATCCCTAGGTATTCAAATTTCTTCTCCTAGATAAAAGTTTATGTGGAGATGAGTTCCATAAATAAAGTCGGAGACAGGCAATCCTTAATACTGTTTGAAATAATGCACTGGGTCTAAGGAAGCGACTGATACTTTCTGAAAAATTAGTAAGAAAAGCTTTCTCCTTTACCCACTTTAAACAGAACCTTGTTCTTGCATTTCACTCTTCTACGTATCTCTGTAGAGAATTAAAACTTTACAATTACATTTAGTCACCTCTTTTTAGTTTCAAATTCAAAATTTAAGATTTTTTTCCTTGATGGAGCATATTTTTCATGTTGAAGTTAAAATACTTAAGAAACTGAAATAGGATTATGACACCTATTTTTATATTTTTACAGTATTCTCTTAAGTAGACCATTCAAAATGTTAGCTTAAACATTTTTAAAACAAACAAACCAACCCTTTGTTAATAAATCTAATGGCTTCAATCTGTCTGGTAAGGACACAAAAACATTATCTTAAAATCTTCCTAGATACTCATACTACGTGAATCCAAAGTTAAACCTGTTTGTGTTACCCTAATTATAACACAAAAATGAAGTATAATAAATTAATCACTTTAAATACTGTCATGTTTAAAATATATAAAGACTGATGGCACCATAAAAAGTCAATAAGAGATATTAAAATACCGGAATTTAAATACATAAAACCACTTTTAAATGCAAATTGTGATGTATCCAAGTTAAAGAAAAAGTGCATAAACCAGAATATGTAACTATAATTTAGATATTTTTTTAAATTAAATTTTAAAATGCACTTCTACGAGATCTTTATTAATACAAACTATGTTCTACTACAACTGATAAAAGCAATTTGTTACCTCCAGAAGATGACCGGTCAGAGGTCTCCAAAGAATCTCAATCCTGTGCATGTTAACTAGTCCCGTTTCCAGTAATTTAGCAACAGCAAAAAGCGATGGTTCCTTAATAAAATGGAATTTGAGTACATGACTTTGAGGTAACTCAGACAATGTCAGAGCCCTTGCTACATTATAATTTATAAATTAAGGTGCAACTTAATCTCATTGAAGTACTGTTTCACAGGCTGTGAACGCTGTCACAACAGCTTAGGTAGCACAGCTGCTGTTTCTCCAGCGTCTGCAGTACTTCCAGAGAAGCCACAAGGGGGTAGCAACAGCACATCATGAAGAACACTTTTTCATAATTTTTCACATAGTTTTCTCCAAGTTTGACAATCACTAGAGCACTAATACTCCTTTCAAAACTCTCATTTTTATATAGTCCTCCCACTAACCAGTTTTATAACCCATTTTACTAGCAAAATAACATTTTCCCATCACAACTTTTAAAGTTAAATTTATATATGAACAAACAATATAGAACATACAATTTAAGAATCCCCTTATGCTTTGCCTTCCATCAGCTTCATAAACGTCCCTCAGGAATATTACAAGTTTCCCATTCATCAAATACATATGCAAATATTTGTGATAAACTTATTTTTCTTTTCTTTTTTTATAGTCAAAATGACTGTTGTCCTGGAATTATTCTATGTTCCTATTTCTGCTGATTTTTTAGTCTCATTTTCAACTGATTTTAAACACAAACTTCGCTTATTCTAATTCAATGTCTGTTGCTGTAATTGTCAAATATTACAAAGCATATTTGCTGTCATCATTATCTCTAGCATAACAGATCAAGGAAAAACTTTCAGAAATTCTCCTCTGGGATTAGATTATAACTAGAAGAATATATACTCAATCTTACACAACCACAAGTTCTTTAACCTTTCTGGGCTAAAGGGTGTTTTCTGAGGCTGACAGGAATACTATCATTTTCCCAAGTAAATATGAACTACCAGGGGTTTTTTAACATCTAAATTGTGAGGCTTTTTCTGAAGTATATTATAAAAGAAAAACTGAAATGAAAATGACAGAACATACTGTGCTATTCAGAATCCCTAACCTCTGAAATTAGAGGGGCTTTTGAAAGTTTTATCCACCCACAATCTGATTAATGGAAACACATGACAATCCGTAGTTAACAAAAAACATAGCAAGAACACAACGAGAATGCTCAGAGAACTTAGTAACCATATGAAGAGTTATAAACAAGACAGGTTCTGGTTCATAATTTATTTTTTACTCTAGAATATCAAACGTATTACTATCTTAATATTAGAAACAGTTAGCTTAAAGGATAAGTGTACAAGTCTCCTCCCTGTTTCACAAAAACATCTAAAAAGAAAATAAATAACTCGTTTCATACCTTATTGTTTCCATAGGCCATATCCATGGCTTCCAGAGACAAGGAGCAAAGAGCGTTTATTAAGTGATGTAAAGACACATCGTCAAGGTACCTGAAAAATAATAGCTATCAAAACACTGCCAAGTTTGATATACATACATTATTCTAATTACAAGATAAGGTTTCTTACTGTGAGCTTTCAAAAAGCCTTGAAAGTATGTTGGATATAACTGGCAGATCAGTCATAACTGCTGTAGTCAGAACCTTGAAAAAGAGACAGAAATGTGTCTTATAGATTGCAATAGAGAATACTCCATAATCACTAATTGTAAAATGAACAATCATACTTACTGTGCTAGGCCCTTCAACAGCTCTTCCAGGTTTTAATGCACCCCCAACACCAGGCTTCAGTCCCAGAATCCACACAAGATGCTGAAATACAAAAGGATCATCATTTTCAGCAAAAAAATCTTTTCAGGCAGAGAAAAAACTAACACTGTACTTAGGCTAGAGAGCAGCCTTCCAGCCAAATCAAATTCAAGGGAAGTGATACAGTACTTACTCAATGCACTTCAAAGTACACCATGAATAGAATCAAAACTGAAAACCAAATTATGAAAAAAAAGCAAGGCATAAATATTTCCTATTATACCTGAAGAGTAGCCAGGACAAGTTGCCATGATGTACCAAGAACGGCTCCGTGGCAGTGAGCCAAGTTGAGTAATGTTCTCATACACTGGATATTTTTTGAAGTCAGCTAAAAAAAAAAAAATCCAACAACAAAAAAAACCAACCAGACAATTTTTATTATTCTACAGTAATAGTGTTTTCTAGGAAACTTGCTATTTTTTTACTCAATAGCTTAAAGATTTTTTTTTTTTTTTTTTTTTTTTTTGCGCTGGTGCAATGTATTTTTTTTAGAGAAGTAGCTGAGTATCTCTCCTTCTCTCAGTCTTATCTTGCTGCGGCTGAACACGATTTGATCTCACTGCCCTCTCTTCCCAGTTACACCTTATCAAAGATACAAGTTCAACTACTCCAGCTTTAAGTGCATCTTCTCCACAAAATCAGAGCCAATCTTAAAAAAACATGTAAGTGAACCTTCACACACAGGCACATAACAGAACTGAGATGTAGGGTTTTTCAGATGGAATGGATGTGAGCTGCTGAGCTGTGCCTCAGACAAAAAACAAGAGTAAGTCTTCTTTACAGTTAGAGAACTTTGCTGTCCAGGGATGTTCCAAATTAAAAGCTTAGGATAATATTTGAGATAACTATTATTTTAAGAATGCTGTTTATCTGTTGCCTATTTTTGAGACACATTGAGATGCAGAAAAAAGCAGATAAGCAGGATGAGATCACTTACAAGTTGTACTTACCATTACTGTTCCCTGGGGCTGAAGAGCTAAGGGTTGCCCTACTGCTACAACTTGCTGATGAGACTCGCTTGAGGGACTGATCATTTGAACATTCTGTCCCTGAATTGAATATGCTAGAGGAAAATTTAAAAGAAAAAAACCTAAATTTAAAATCCAGCACTTACTTGTAGTAACAACCACCTTCTGGCAAACACACTCCAGAGAATTTTTCACATTATTAGCTTTAAGGTATCTCATTTTGAGACCTTTAGTTTTATTTAGGTTATTACGTCACTGCCTTACAGAGTTAAAGGAGCAAGTAATTACTCCCTCTCACCAACTATTACATATTGTTTGCAATACATTAATACATTTTATGTCAAGACTGAAATATTTGCTATAAGATATAAGCTTTAGATTATGTCTCTACTCAGTTATCTGTGGCAATTGTGTGTAAATGGTATCACTGTGCCCTACTATGTACTAGTGTACTCAGTAAATGAAGGTGTCATACATGCTATGTTGTGATGTTTTTCCAATATAGGACTTCAGGAGACTCATTTTATAACTAACCTGTAAAAAGAAGAGTAACCTATATAAAATAACTTAAGTTCACTGCTTCATTTCCACAGAGATTCACGTAGCTCAGTTATGCATACTGCTTCACAGACTTAGTATCTAATAATACACCTAGCTTGTGGGCTGGAGTAGAGGTGCTGGGCCTTGTTCCCACACTAAGGGTTTTTTGGTTTTAGTTTTTGTTTGGGTTTTGGGGTTTTTTTTATATTAAGAGGTCTAATGTTAGATCCATCTGTATATTCTCCCAGTAGTTTTGGTCGTACCATTTCTTGGTATAACAGTAATTCATTTTCAAAATTAGAAATCGAGTACATTCTCAACTGGCATATCCCATGAATTACAAAATCCTCTCAGGATGTTGGGAAGCATTAATTCAACTTCTTGTAAGATGAAGAGAGGCCAGAACTTAAGAACTTCTACTTACACAGTAAGTACTACCATCACTTGACAACTGAAGAAAAGACTGTAGTACCCCACAAATGCAGGATATTGTAGCCAGCTCTTATGTATCTGAGTTGCTTGGAGATCTTTTCAAAATTTGAATGCCTTTATTATATATCCTAAGAGATCTTTAGGATGATAGACAGATCTCCTTAGAATATCAACTTCTGACATATGCTAAGCATTCAGGAAGTTTTAGGTTGACTAGAATGATACCCAGCAGATGCTGCAACACTAACCAGTTCTGGGAAACAGGCAGTCTAGATCCTGTCTGAGGATTCTAATATGACTTAGTATAGCCAAATACTACAGTTGCATATCTCTGCAATTACACCCCGAGAAAATTTGGGTTTAGAGGACAACACATGGAAACACAATTAAAGAGAACCTATATACTTACATTTGCTGGACAGAGCTGCAGTTGTGCTGTTTAATACTGTAAGGGCATAGTGAGGAGGCAAGGATCCTTTGCATATGGCAGTGATAAAGGCATCTCTTGACGTTACAAGACCCAGTCTTCCACAAAGTGCAGCCATGGTCAATTCTGCTTTTAGAATATTTTCAGTGGCAGCTTCATCAGTGCTGAAAGAGTACATATCGTTTAGTAAGAATTAATCCATGGCACAGAAGCAGACAGCTAACCAAAACTGAAAACGAGAAGAACGTACAGTTTAAACATGTCAACACTATAAACACTGAAGAGCAAGCATAGCCAATCAACAAAATTATTCAGAATAATTTCCTATAAAATTCATCTTTAGTTCTGAATGACCTGACAAAGTAGTCTATGAGGAGGTATTTAACTCTAATTTCAGAAAATAGCATTTGATAACAAAAGACTCTTTGAAAGAGATCATTAAGATACCAAAGTTATTACCTAGTAAACAGTTTTTCCTCTTCAAAGACTGCATAGTACTAACAAGTACCGAGACATTATTATAGTCTCTTACCAACAGTAAACAGGACATGGGTAGCATCACTTCAAAGTGTTGAAACATTCACTCCAAGTAAAAAGGAATAAAAATAATTTAAATAGATTAAATGCAAGCCTTTGAAAATGCAATTAATTGGTCTGTATCGAAATACATAAAGGATGATAGGAGACTTCTCGAGATCTCCGTGTCATTTACTCTTAACAGATCCTCATTCAGTCTAGTCATCACTAACCCACAAACCTGTCTGCTGAGGTTCTGTGAACTGCACGCTGTCATACAACTGTCAACCTGATTGGTATCAGAAGTCAATTCAAAGTACAGCTGGGAATGTCATCTTAGAAAAATCATGTGAAATGAATGATGAAATACCTTGCATCAAGTAGGAGGGATAAAGCAGCCAGAAGACCACACCAACAAGCATTCACCATTTCTTCCCAGACAGCTCTGCTAACTTGAAAGAAATATATATACTTGTTAATAGCAGAAACACAACATTTTACTTAATAACTTACAATTATATCACAAACAAAATGCCTGCTAATGCCTCTCTTACAGTGTGTTTTTATACTTATGTTTACACAGACACATATGGGTGTATACACAAACACACTCACAACACTACCATTTAAACAGTTGCATTTAAAGTAACATTGCTAAAGTAAAAAATGTCACCAAGGCAATACTTATATAAATTTCACCAAAAAACCTTACAAAGGTGTATATATAGTTACTTTTAATCTTTGCAGTAAAAATAAACATTCAGAAGTGCATAAATGTGGGACAATAAACTCAATGAAATTTTGCAGTGAAGGAAAAATACTCCCCCCGGTATTCAAAATTCTCCATATTTATTTTTTTTTTAGTTTCTTTAATTTAATAAGAAAAAAAAAAATATTGGTCTAACCAACTCATAAGCTGCCTGTACCATCCTCACACCTCCCCACCCCACGCCAGCCAGCGTTGCCTGCAGCACCACGGAGAGCTCTGCACTCCCACTCCTGTCCTCTCCCTCTGAGGCCTCGGTACAAACTCCAGCGCTCCAGGCTCCACTTTCTGGTACCCCAGCCAAAACCTCCCCTGAGAGCCACGTCTTTCTGTACGTACATACACAAACTCCTCATATGTAGCACAAAAACAAATCTCAGTTCCTATTACTTCTGCTTTTAAATAAGTTCTTCTTCCCTATCTATTTCCACCTTCCTTAAAATCTCTATTAAAACATCTTTTTGTCTTGTTACTAGAAAGACATTTTTCTTTTAATGTGGTCGTAACTGCCACACATCTCTCGGTCAGGTTGTCTCTTGTGACCTTGGATCTCAGTGTCAAGCAGAATTAAGGACATATGAAGGCAGAATAGTAGTTCTGGAGAAAAGAACGCCTGTTATCTCTCCCTCACATCCCACACACATACATGTAAAACAGTACTAATACACCATAAGGAGTCTATGGCTAAGGTTCTATAGGACAGAAGCAGTACATCAAGTATTTTTTTCTTTTTTTTTCTTTTTTTTGAGATTACTGCTGTTCTGTTACAAAAAAAGCAAAAACCCACTTCATTGAAAGTTTTTACATATGATTTAGAAACAATAAATTTAAGCAACAAAGCCATGAACTATTTCGATGCTGCTTTATGTAAAACTGCTGTATTTTATACAGTGTTTGCATTTTCAAATACCTAGTTCTTTCTCTGATTGGTCAGATACAGACTGCAAGTCTTGCTGCTCTGAAGACTGTGCTGGCAATGAAGTTGTCTCTGTTGTGGTTTGACTGCCTATTTCTGCCTCTCCCAACTCTCCTTCAATCATGGTAGTGATACCACGGACAAGATCCAGTAAGCAGTGAAATGCCACCGACATGGCATAGCCTTCAGGAATCGTAGGTGGCTCTACTTTGTCCAGCATTTCCAAACTAAAAAAAAAAAATCGAAGGCATGACAATTAGGTGTGTAACAGTACCCACTGTGATTAACAACAATAATAAAAACCAAGATTTCAAATGAATGCTAAGAACAAACAGGCCCCAAATACCATCCTTCAAGATTTATAACAACACAAGAAAATAACCTTCTTGACTAATTAAGTCATTAAGTGAAAGAGTAACTTAGTCACTTGAATAAAATAGTAAATGAAAGTGTACAAACCCTGAGTCCAATATTTAGATCTGCAAATAAATATTTTTTTAAATTAAGACATAAAAGCAAGCATCACTGAATGAATTATTCTACTTTTATTATTTTACTTAAAGCCACTCCAACAGAATCTATTCAGAAGAACACAAGTGCATAGGAACAACAGAGGAAATAGGTGTAGAAAATTATAACTGTGTGAATATAGTTATAACAAATTGAGAACAAGTCATACATTCCATTATAGAAACAGAATCATATTACAGTATGGGTTGGAAGGGACCTAGAAGATCACCTAGTTTCAACCACCCTGCCATCAGCAGGGCCACCTTCCACTAGACCAGGTTGCTTAAAGCCTTGTTCTACCTGGCTTTGAAAACTTCCAGGGAGGGGGCATCTACAACTTCTTTGGGCAACCTGTTCCAGTGTCTGACCACCCTCACAGTAAAGAATTTATTCCTAATATCTAATCTAAATCTACCCTCTTCCAGTTTAAAGTCATTACCTCTTGTTCTATCACTACCTGCCTTTGTAAAAAGTTCCCCCTCATCCTTTCTGTAGGCCCCTTCAAGTACTGGAAGGCCACTATGAGATCTCCCTGGAGCCTTAGTTTCTCCAGGCTGAACAGCCCCAGCTCTCTCAGCCTGTCCTCACAGGAGAGGTGCTCCAGCCCTTAGATCATCCTTGTGACCCTCTTCTGGACTCGTTCTAACAGGTCCATGTCTTTTTTGTGTTGGGGGCTCCAGAACTGGACACAGTACTCCAGGTAGGGCCTCACAAGAGTGGAATAGAGGGGCAGAAATGCCTCCCTTGACCTGCTGGCCTGTGACAGCTAGATAATATATGACAAAATATTAATCGTCTACACGTATAGGTAAACAATGGAAGTTATTTGTACAAAGAGGACATATCTAAATTATTCACTGCTGGAAACCGTGCAATTAAAACATCGCTATGCTGGAACCACAGCCTCACTGCCACTTTTCTTCATATTTTACCTCAAAAGCACATAAAGAAATGCTGAGTTACAAATCCAACAGGAAACAGATTGTAGCTGCCATAGCAGCAGTGTGTACACAAGGAGAGACAGTCTGTTACAAAAACTACCTGCTACCCCAACAACCACTAATTTATCATTTGCTCTACAAACTACTGTTAAAAAGGCTAGGCATGACAGCTACAATATACCAAAGACACCTTTATACTGGTGTAAGAAAGCTCTTTTTCACTCCTACCGATGTCCCATTTGCCTAATGCCCCTCATGTTTGCCATTACAAAACCCAGCAAAAAATATTCTAAAATTATTATATACTGTAGGAGGCCCAAAAGTGAAGAGTTAATACAGCAACATTATGGTAGGAAAAAAAAACAAAAAAACCAACAGATGCTAAAGCCATAGGGGATATTTGGATCAGAATTCAGAGCATTCAGCCAAAATAGCAAAAAATCAGAACACCTCATGGCACTGTTAAGGAGAAAATCCATAATATACCTCAATGTCAGTGAAATGAAGACTGCAATATTCGGTAATTGAAAAATCCTTAAACCATCAAATTGGAAATATAAATATTTGTTATACACACTTTCAAAAAGTTAGAGGTACTTACTAGGTAGCTTTAGCACTGCCTTGTACTGTTACATTCAGGATAGGTATCCAAGTGCCTCTGTACTCAAAGGCAGGTAATACAGTTGCACCTCCTCCCATTCCAAGCACTCCTGGGTTAGTCTGTGCTGAGACAGTATTCCCCGATGCATTACTTCCTGTTCAGCAAAACAAAGTGACAAAATTAACCAATCTAATTTTAGTGATCAGCAAACAACCCTTTTCTGTATTTAATTTTTAAGTGGAAATACATGGATTAATCTGATACACCCTGCTCGGTAATAAAAACTGCCATCAACACAAAAACTACTTTTGAGCTCCCTCTGCTGTCTAAAACATGACTTTATTTGCAAAGTAATTAGCTTAAAAGGCACAGTTAATTGATGCCAATGGCCCTATTTTCCCTATTCCAGCCAGAATAAAATGTTTCTGTGAAAAGTACAGCAGCATTCCTAACATTCTAGGAACCAATGAAACTTACACGGTCTCGATAAAACAATATATAATCTAGTGAAGAGTCAGACAGATATTTAAAAGTTAAGGATTATTTGAACAATAAATAACAGCTGCATCTAGAACTCAGTAGTATGAAAGAGAGGTTCATCATTACAAGAACAAAGATCATAATAAACTTTAAAGATTTTGGAAATGCAAAAGGCACAAGAAGAAACCCAAAGAGAACTGCAATATTTACGTCTGAAAGGTAGAAAGGTAGGTTCCATGTGAAGGTAGAAGAAAACAAAACACGTGAGGGAAGAGCTGACAAGGTGCCAACCAACAGCTAGGACGGAACAAATTGTGGTTCCAATTTAAGAAGCCATAAAAAAGCAGATAAAAGGACAAGGAATTCTGTGTGTAAATATATACTTCCTACATACAGAAAGAGGTCTACACTTACTAGGAGTAGGTACGACAAGTTCAGACTCTCTCCATCCAGACAATGGGAAGAGAAAAGCAGAGTTCTCAAGAAGGTGACTCACAGCACATAATATATCAGTTTGACAGCTGCCATTTTGGTGCGCTCTTTTTTAATATGTAGAGAGACTAAATTACTAATTTAGGCAATATGAATACACACAGAAGCCTATGTATACACTTTAAGACAGCAAAGCTTAACAGATTGAAACAACAAAATCATACTGTTAAGCAGAAATGGTTAACCAAATGCTGCCACTAACACAAAGACAGTTACACTGGTGTCATTTTCTGTGTTCCCACTGAGCAGTCAGATATATACAACTATTTTTATATCAACATAACTGCTTAAAGTGGTAAAAAGGTTTACATTACACCAGTATAATAAAAGTGACACAAAACTTAGGTGGATGCAGCTTTCAACTTCTTCTACAAAATAGCTACTTTGTTGCAAAACTGAGCCTCAAAAGCCAACTACAGGTGTGTAAAACAGCCTGCTATGACAGGACTACCATAATCAGAAGGCTCAGTTCAAAAATCAGGTTGCATTGATCCGCTCTTTGTGTGTTAGACACGGCAGAAATTAGAAATAATTCCCTCAATTTCCCTCAGAGAAGTTGTGAACCAAGGAGCTTGGTCACTGTAGAAGCAGATACAAACACAAGAGCACTGCTCTGCTGACTGGGGGTTAAGTCTCCCTCACAATTCAGGTAGATAAAAATCACCTGTTGTACCAGACCTGAAAACACTAGTTTGTCTCAAGCTAATAGCTTTTCATCTCAACAAACACGGAAGTACAGAATGGCACCAAGCTGAATGTATGTAATAAATGAAATCAGAATTTATTATTACAAGAAAATGCTGAAGAATAAATGATAGTAAGGACAAGGCTTTACCTGTTTGGCTTGGCGTCGCTGATGTGTTCCCTGTGCTTGGTACAAGAAACAGTGACTGGATGAAGGACCCCAGCGCATTCACAATATCACGGAAAACTTTAGTGGAATGTTGCTTCATATCATACGATTGACAAAAGGACCTGGAAAGTATTTTACAAAATATAGCAAGTATTTGACAAATTAGGAACTAAAAGCATATTTTAACAGCAACTTCTTCCCCTCCAACTGTAGATTAAAAGCACATTTTAACTGCAGATATTTAGGTGAATAATGAACTTTAGTTTTAGGTAAATGCTCCTTTGACACAGGTAAGACAGCTAAGAATTTGGAATACTCAAATAACTATAATTCAGCCCTTCCTGGATAATATGCATTGCCTAACACTTTATAAAAAATTATCTTGCAGAGTTTATTGCATATAAGTTTCTACATATTTGTAATGTTTTAGGAAGCATTTTCCACCAAAGAAAAACAATGATATTTCTTAACTTAATGTAAAAGTTTAATATATATAATATACAAAAGCTTAATATATTTAATACCTTAATAGCTGAGGCTGCACACAAAGCCTGTGAATAGATTCTACTGCAACAGCTCTTAGCCACTGTGGTTTGTCTGCATCCAGAAACTTAACCAGCAATGACAGAAAGATTTCACATTCTGTTACCTAAAAGATTAAGTTAAGAGTCATTAAATTAAAAGAAAAAGTCTCCTACAAAATATTGTCTCTAAAAAAATCGTTTCATCTTAGGAGTCCCAT
Organism: Antrostomus carolinensis; assembly: GCF_000700745.2. Taxonomy (NCBI): domain Eukaryota; kingdom Metazoa; phylum Chordata; class Aves; order Caprimulgiformes; family Caprimulgidae; genus Antrostomus; species Antrostomus carolinensis. Next base: position 17,748 of record NW_010297999.1, read on the forward strand.
CCCAGAAAGTTGTGCACAGGATCTAAAAAAACTCCTTCAACAAGCATTTACTCAAAGTTATATAAAAAAAATTATTCAATAATCATAATATTTTTGCCAAGCTAACACCACATATGCAATTGTACTGAAGGAGTGAAATTCCTCACAGACACTGCAGTAAAGTTCTTATATGTATTACAGTAAGTAAATGAAACAGAAAAAAATCCTTTTTAGCAAATACCTAAAATAGGTGAGATAAAAACAGTTGAACATGTGTTTTTTATGCACATTCTGTTAATAGTTTTAGCAACACAAGTCAAAAGCCTCTTAGCAATTACTAACAAAGCACAGCAATCTACATTATCTAAAGCCAGGCAAACGACATAAAAAGATCAAAATGTTCTCAAAACCTTAACTGAAAGGTAATCAAGTACAGGAAAGACAATACTTATCTACTCTGAAAACTTATACAAGCCCATGTTTAATAAAATCATACATGCAGAATACATGTAAACAAAAATACACATAAGAGGAAAAGAATATTTAGAATTTTCTTCCCTCAGCATACGTCAGTTCCCAAGAACTAATTAATTCTATTACTGATCACAGTACTGGCATGTACATAGAAAAACAGAATTGCATAGAGAAAATTTGAACATATTCTTACCAGCAAACTGTAAAACTGCTTAATCAAAACAGAAACTACTCTCAGCAAACGCATGCAGATGGGGAAGTATGGTTTTTCCACTGGTGCTGGGGAAGATGATGTGCTGGAACCTTGCCTAAACTTGATATTTGGGGAGAAGAGCTTTATAACAAGAGGGCATACTCTTTCTTTAAGAAGAAAACTGAATTCCTGATGCTGAAAAAGAAAACAGAACAAATTATAAACAGATATTCTTTAATTGCTACCAGTGGCTCTGGTTATACATCTTATTTACATTTACTATTATGATCAAGCACTCTGAGCTCATGTGGATCCCGCTATAAATTACACACTCAGGAAATGAAAAGGTAGAATGGCAGACACCAATGTAAAGCTACCAAAAAGCATGATGAAATGACACAGCCTGGTTCATACCATGCACCCCTCTTCTTGTATTTTGTGAATTCAAATAGGCTGCTAATACATCATTTCTCATGTATTTATTTTTTTAAACTTAGTTACTGTCTGCTAAAATGTGTTACTGTAGAATCACGGTGCATTTATATATAGTAGATCCACACAATTCATAGTAATGATTCCCATGGCATTGCAAGTGGGGTTAAGTTAATGTTTTTGTAGAAGTAACAGTGCCACAAACTAAGTTACAGAGCTGTCACAAATCATGCAAGGTAAGACAATGCATCTTTGGAGGAGATATAAATGGCAAAACAAAAACTGAAACAGAGTACAGCATGCTCTACAAATTGCACAAACACAAATAGTGTATGGAAACAAAAAACAAAAAGTGGACAAAAAGCACACAGTGCTTTTCTATCATAAAAATCCAACATGGAAAAGCTGCAAGTCCTTTTGAAATGCAGTACTCACACTAAATTAAAGAGGAGTTCATTAAGTGTAAGTTTTACTACACATGAAAGAAAAGTCTTCCTATTTTCCCTCCAAGAACTACTCACTTGTAAAAACACTTGTGGAAAGTCATTGAGGACTGACTCAAGAAGTTCAAGGCCAAATGTCCGGGTCATTTCTGTCATACCGACGAGCCAGTACGGAGCATCAGCATTAACTAACTGACAAAGATCCTTAAAAAGAAATACAGTAATATTTACATTCTCTGCACAGTCCTGAACCAGCAAGAGTTTTCTGAGTCTACAACAAAATCTACACTGACTCTCCTCTGTAATGAGTAATTTTCCAGTTTCAACATAGTTTTTCCTCAAATACTTCTGCACTTTTATGTAAATCATTAAGCAAAACCTTTTTAAAGGAAATTTTAAACTTTGCTGGTATCCTTGTAGCAATTGTGTTCATTCCTGCCCTCAAAAATACCTTAAGACCACTGAATTTGCTAAGTCAAGATTTTTATTGTTGTGATTAATACAGCTACTACTTTTCATTACATAAGTTACATTAATATAAAATACCAAACACAAGAAGCAAGACTGAACTATAGTAGCAGTGTTTGGCTCACAGAAAAAAAGATCTCAAATTTAATGCAGACATGCATGCTTAGCTACTATTTAGATTTATAATAAAGCATTTTATTAGGCCACTTTGTCTTAGTTTTCCAATCATCCTCCTTGGATAGAGTGTATTACCGTCACTTACAATAAGCACACATAAGAAAGGCTGAGGCTCTGGTTATGGACCTTATCAATATCCCAGCAGCATATTTTTGAAATTTCTTACAGAGATGTAGAAGCACCCAATCATAACTGCAAATGTATAAATATATGCTCCCCAACTACCTGAAAAAGCATGTATGCATCTTTAGCACATGGCTTCAGTGTACTGACAGATCTTCTGTTACTATTTCCTTGAACTGCAACTGGCTGGTCAATAATATCTGCATAAAAACAAAAGCCAGTTTTGTGAACAAAGGAACTGTTGAAAATCAAGTATGCATTAAGTATCCTTACAAAAAGATTCTAGGAGAATAGCCAGGTAATTCTTCTGCAACTTATGTCTACAGAAATGAACATTAGATTGAATACCAAACAGCACCAATATGAAGCACTTCTTTCCAATATATGCTCTCTTCAAAACTACTGCTGCCATGTATTTCACACTCAGTAATCCAAGTTACCTTAATCTGAAATGACACCCCCACCTCATATTCCTTCACTATGCTAACCTGAAGACCAGTTCTCATAGCTTGTAAAAAACCTAGGTTTGCTATATTGCTGTAGTGACTAGTACTGACACAGTGGCAAAGGATTTCATCTACTTTGAATACAAGTAAATGTATAAAAGACAGTAAAAATAAATAAAGTCTGTGATTTTTTAAAATAATGTTTATAGACTTTTTATTACTTCTTTATCTGAAAAAAGATAAACATTTGATGTGTGCCTAAAAAACCAGACTAATACAAGCAAGCAGAGTAAGAAATACGCCCACCTTTGTATCGCTCATCTTCAGCAACCACTCTCTCAAATACAACAGTAACTACCTGCCGCACTGTAGCTGCCGCAGTGTTATTTGTGATATTATCTTTTGTGAAGTGTAATCGAAAACAAAGTACAATTGCCTGAAAGGAAAGAAAGAAAAACAAAAATCACCTTACAACAATATATTTTCATCTTTCAGCCAAGAGTCAAGACAGTTGATTGAGGAATGCTCTCCACTAGTTAGTCAGAAGGTTGCTCAACGTAAAATTGTTTTAATCACTTTAGATTTGAAGAACCAGAATAAATATTATGGATTACCCAAGCCAAAAACCTCTTTAATAATCCTCCCTAAAGGTAATCTAGAACTGGTATTAACTGAAGACATTATGATATGACAACAAAACTACAATCATCATACAGAGAATACACAGTAATCAACCACATAAAGCAACTTCTATGAATATTAATGTCAAAAGGACAGTAGGATTATACTGTTAATCACAGGAAGGTCAGTCAACTCCAAAGCTCAAATGCCATTCCTCTCCTACATTAAATCACAATAATTCCAACCATGTTGCCTTGACTGCTATTACTCTTTTCCAAGGTGTGTATTTTAACGTGGCATTGTGCTGGCAGTGACCTGAATACTGTTTCCCATTGGATTTCATATTACCTCTAACACATAATTTAATACTTATTTATTTTATAATGAATTTTGAAAATTAACATCCATATGTGTAGTGAAACCTGTATTTCTTGTTCTTTCGTCCTTACTCCGTGTCCTTGCACTTGCATGAACCTCAACCAGACCCGGCCATAGCGCTACATGCTCTAAGCCATACAAGATACAGAATTTCCTTTTGCTTCTTTTTCTTGTAAATGATTTGTGGACTCTGCTCAGATTCTACCCCCATGTTAGTCTGAAATTTTACAATGCAATCACACACCTCTGGACTTTCAGAAGATACTACATGATTCTCCAGGTTAATCTAACAGCAGTGCCTGTATTAAGGGGCTTTTCAAAATGGTTTATCAGTAGTTTACTTAATTTCAATCAGTCAAGCTGAAACACGTATATGCAATATATTTCTGGCTCAAATAAATTTTCTCTAGAACCCTTCAACATGGAAAAATGCTCAAAAACCTCAGATATTTCTGGAAAGGAATCTTGGGGGGAAAAAAATCCCAGACAAACCATTGCACCATTTTACCCATGCCAGGTAATGCTTGTATTTGGTTAACTGAGAAACTGTCATTTCAGGCCTTGGTCAACATCAAAGAAATTTTACAGGATATTGCTCTGTCAGGAATATTTTCTTTTTGCTTCTGTCACAGCCTGTCCAAATTTGACTACACACTTCTAAATGTACTAGATTTTAATGTGCACTAAGGAAATAACTACAAATACAGCAACTGCACTCTCCAGTAATTATATTATGTGAGCATGCTTCTGGATCAGGACACAAGACAAGAGAAAGATGTGCTGGGAAG
>NW_010297999.1:22293-44079 GCF_000700745.2 Antrostomus carolinensis
GTGCTCTTGTGGTTGGTGTCCAAAAGTAGAAAGTTTCTAGGCATTAGAGAGATGAACAAATAAAGGATGTTGAAAAATGTGTTTGGAAGACACTCACAAAAAAAGTAAGTGGAATCATAGTAAGTGAATAGTAGATACCAAGAACTTAAGAATAAGGGGGGGAAGAGAGAGACAGAAGGTAGATGGAGGCAGAGGAAGAAGAATAAATGAGAAAAGTAATGAGAAGCAGAAGAGAAAGGTATGGTGGACAGCAACCCTCTCCTTCTAGAACTGAAATTCATCTTTAACAGCAGGTTGTTAAAGGACAACTGCTATCCAGTTAATAACTGACAATCCCACTTTTTAAATTATTTCCATTTTCTTCAAAAATCATGCTTCTGCCCAAGAACATAGCATCTCATTTGGAAAACGAGTGTGTCCTGGTTTCGCTAGGATAGTTAATTTTCTTCTTAGTAGCTAGAATGGTGCTGTTTTAGTTTCAGCATAGAACAAAAGAAACAAGATAGCGCAGAAGAGTCGTTGACATAATTTGACTACTCAAGTCAAAAAAGAACATACTGACAAACGAGTCAGTCCTTAGCAAGCTTCTATTCTGCCATTTATAGGTTTCCTACATTTTCTATTATTTTCCTGCCTTCAGACCTTTGTAACTTAGCTACATTTTCCTTTCATGTTTTTCCTTCCTTTGGTTAAGTAGATTAATAGTTATTCTAATATCCACATATTTAGTGAGCTAGAAAGTTATTTCATTAAAACCAGAAGCAAAGAAAAACAGAAAACCTTCCACCAAAACAGAATGCCTTAAAAAATATTCAATTCTCTTCTCTCTCTCTCAAAAAAAAAACCAACAAAAAAAAAATTGCTCTGATAGTAAACCAATACATTGAAGGCAGAGCATAATAAAAACAGCAATTTAGAATGAGTTATTTAAAAACAAACAAAAAGTTTTTTCATAAATTAAAGAGAAAAAATTATACAATGTAATCTATAAGAGGAACTTACTTTAAATGGAACTTCACAATTCACAGATGGCTAGACAATGTTCCTCCCTCTAAGAGAATTATCTTGTAACTTAAGATTAAAATGGATTGGAATCCTTATTTTTTGTCTTAGTTGAAATACAGTATCCAAAATGGTACATGTTTAAAATTATGCAATAAAGTTATTGCAGTTCTGGACTGCTTCCAAAAGACATTTAAGGCAGGGTGGCAAGTAGCTGCTTCTAATATTTGCTTTATTAGTGAGAACTCACACTGTGCTACGTGCTCTGATTCCAGTTTGAAAATATGCGTATGACGAATTTAGCAGATGAGAAGGACAGGCATTAGCCCCATATTTCTATTTAAACTTCCCATTAAGTCAGAAATATATTACTATGGAGGAATTAAAAAACAGATTGAAAAGTAAGGTAAAATAAATCCTGTTTTCAGAGTCTAGGTATCAAGACAACAGGGACACAAGAAAATCAAAAAAGCCCCCTCCTCTTCCATTATTTCCAAATGCTTTGTATGTAAAATTTCTCCCTGTTTTTCCTCTTGGATATTGTAAGTAATATAGTTGGCACTAACAAATTCTTACCTTGGACAGTGCTTCATCATGCACAACTGTATTAGTTGTTAAAAGTACAAGAACTGTCTGAAGCAATTTAAGTTCTTCAAGACTATTTTCCATCAGTTGCCAAAGCATATTAATAATGTTTCCTGCTGCAGCCTACAAAAAATAAGTTTCACCAACTATTAAGATGTTCACATACTGGTACATCGTCTGTACACATGGAAGAATAGCACTCTCATAAGTGCGTATTTGCCTGTTTGTCTCTACACTGAGAACATAAAGCCAATTTCATTGTCACAAGTTTTCCAAAATATTTTTAAAGAACTGATGGCAGAAATCTCTTAATGTGTAGTCCAAATTAAAGTGCATACTTCATTTACTACTTGGAAATACAGAAGAGACAGTACTAAGATATTTTACCCTCAAAATTAATTCATATCAGAGAAAAAAACAGTGTAAGTTTACATTATGCAAGCATAACCAAAGATATATTTTAACAGTATTATTTTCACCAGCTTCTTAACACACTACATATGCAGTACCATAATATATCATGACATTTACAGTTGCAGGAAACTTGCATCCATTTTATTGCATTTTTGAAAGCAAAATGTAACAGAAACATAATACATAATGATATCACACACAGTAAATTTTATGGATGCCACTTTAAGAATTAAATTTATCATGGACCATTATATGTTCTGTTCCTGAAGTGTAAGAATGCAAACTAAATGAGCTGGTTTGAATTTTCATTAATTTCCTTCTAAAAGTTACTAATGTTTCCTCATCTCTTCTTTTCTTTTTCATTTTCATGGTCAAAAATATTTTATTTAAGAGTACAATTTTTTAAAAACAGAGACGAGTAAAATATTTTGCAGACTATGTTCATTATAATATAACGTCTCATTAAAAAAAGCATTCACTTTCAGTTTGAGGCCTGTATTTCTCACACCGAAATACTTAAGTATTTATAAAAAGATTGATCTTACCTCTGAAACAACTTCATGGGACATGAGCCTCTGTATGGCTGCTAGACACAGCTGAGTGATCTTTGGTTCCTTTGTTCCACAACCCATTAGAAAAGGCTGAACTACCTCTGAGCTGTTCTCTTTCAATGCTTTCAAAAAGAGATATGGAAGCAGTCAATGTTTAATACTTCGAAGAATACGATGCAGAATTTGTTAATCACATCTATAAACAAAAAGCAATCTCCAGTCTTGAAATCTGAGATTTATTCTTGCACAACAGGGAAAAGACAAGTGAAGACAGTGGGCTGCCACAGCTCACTTCCATGATTACCCTGCCTGAGGCTCAAATCCCAACCACCTTCTTCCTTACACACCCAAGTGACTTTCTCTTTCCAAATCCCAAATGGCCATTTAGTCTATTTGGTTAGTAAGAAGCTGTAACATTCTGCCCACCTCAGAGCTTTCTCTGGCCTTGCAGTGATGACCAGCCTCAGGCTGGTAGCCTTCTCCTTCTGCTTTGCTTCCCCTTGGCACTGAATTCAAAAGCAACACAAAGCCTGGCACAGCGAGGCATATCAAAGCACATGGGACAGAGGGGAATAGCAAAATGCTACCAACAAAACAGGAGGAGAAAGCGACCAAACTGTTTGTATCCTGGGTACATACATCTGACTGTGAATTTTTCAATCAATGTTTTAGTGAGAAAAGGCAGCTTCTTAAAATTAAGTTTTGTCAGAAGAAAATGCAAGTTTCATTAATTTCTTTCTCTTTTTTTAAGGAGAAAAAATTTCACAATGAATACAACATTCCACACCAACATTTTAAAAAGTTTTTCCCCATAAAACTAATACTAGAAATCTGAGATAAACTTCATAAAATTAAAAAGGAAGAATATATTTCTCAAAGATGAAAGAAAAGCACAACTGTGACTGATGAGTGCTTTTCTGTTTGCAGGCATGGTTGTTGGTTCGTGCAAACTTTTAAGATTTTAGTTGCTCATCACCATTTCAGATATTAAAAATTTCCTCACAGCTGAAAGCTCAATGCGTGTTCTTACACTGAATGTCATACACCGTGTTTTAGTCCATGTGTAGTAAGAGAAATGTGTTCATGAAAAACTTTCACACACATTTTTTTAGAGCACAGATCTTAGCACAAACAAACAAAAAGTATATTCTCACATAAAAATGCAAACATTACTTATTTTATTTTTTCTATCGAGCAATATGAAGTTTGGCTCTCAGGAGGGTTTAAGTATCACTACAGCTAATTTGGAAAAAAAGAAACATCACAGTAAAAGCTAGAGAAATATATTTTAGTTATATTTTTCAACTGAAACACTAACTAACTTGACTAACAAGTTTCTATGAAAAGAATAGGCTAGTATAAATTATAGATGACAATATTCTACGAGGTAATAGTTCTTACGGGATGATATTAACACATATACAGTCCACAGTTTTGTCAGTCTCTTCAGAGCCAGTAGAGGCTCTTTGCCCAGTTGGTGGAGGCTGACTTTGCACCAAATGCCTAACCAAAACCAATTAAAATGTCAGCATAAATGTGAATGAATACACAGGTTCACTGCCTGTTTAACAATCTGCTTTGATTTCAACAGATTTTTTTTTTAACTTAACTATGAAGCAAATAAACCTGCTTTTAAAATATATACAGCATAAACCATATCTACCATTTCCATTCTCTTATGAAACACTCCATGATTTTCAAATTAAAGACAAAACATTGTCTACTTCATCAAAAACGGAAGTTCGTTCACAATTAAGATGTGTAATCTAGGCATCTAATGGTCAGCGTCTACATGTGAGCTAGATGTCTAAGCTACCTTTATAGTCTACAAACACCTACAACTCGTGGCCAGCAGAGCCCAGAAAGTTCACTCCAACATGGGTACAAATGCTTCTTCACTCATATAAATTTCTGAATTGCCATTAAATTCTAACCATCACACAGAAAGAAGAAAGCAAAATTTTTAAAAAGATACCACAAAACATTTCTCCTTAAGACTCATGATTAAGTTCTGAATGGCAAAAATGGCATGAGAGTTAACAAATAACAAGACAAAGAAAAATCTAAACCTTTTACAGTATTTTTTCTCTAGTCCCTTAAAAACAATAATCTCAAAACAGGATCTGTACGAGAATTTTTACTTTATGAAGCTGAAAAATTAAAGTTCTGTAGATCTGGTTTGGTACCAATCATGATATTAGCTTCAGTCTGAAAACACACAAGGATTTTCTTATATTCAGGTCTGATTCCATTTTGCTACCAAATTTGCTATCTAAGAATATAGTCAAAAAGAAATCTATCATAATGAACTACATCAAAAAAGAAGTTTTGGGAAAGTAAAAATGAGTCCTTGATTCCATCAGCAAGATTAGAATCCTAATGTTTTAAAAGAACTCCTAAAACAAAAGTATGAATTGCACATGTCAGAGCTACATGGAAATAATTTCTCATATTTATCTCCTGTGATATAAAGCACAAGCTGACTTCTCTTTCGGAATTACTCAAACCTTCATAAATAAATTATGGAGCGTGTACAGACTGCCAAGAATGAAGACTTTGGAACTGCTCAATTTAACTTTTCCAAGAGAAAGAAAGAAGTTAGATCAATATCTCAGGAGTTCTGGCAAGTTAAATACATCTCACCAGATATAATATTAACTCTGTGTATTTGTAATTTTAAGATTGCATCTAATAATAGATGCAATAATTATAATACTACACAGTGTAACACTTCAAGAAAGCATCAGGTCAGCTTACTCAAAACAATCTGATACAGTTCTGATTTATTTTAGTGAAATGACATTTTACATCAAAATACAAAAACAAATCATACCTTGATCACAGTATTTATTTGGATTACTAGAATGTCTAGTAGATGTTCCTAAATCATCTAGCAGTCAAAAAGTACTTCACTAGATTTCACAATTACAGTAGCCTTTTGCAGCTTTATTATTACTAAAGTATACCTACTATCTTTCTCAAAAAAAAAATTAAAATAGCAGATAGGAGACAAAAGACACCTTGACATTAACTTATCTACAAGATTAGGTTACAATTGAAACCTCAAAAACTACAGGAGTTCATAAAGAACTGGAACTATGTTATGGAACTCTGTTTAAACTGTGGCATGTTAGGATAATGTGCAAGCAAAACATATGTTCCCCTCTGTTCTGCAGCTTCTTACTATGAAAAAAGTTATGACCCTATTAGCAAAGATTAACTAAGCATAGCAACTTCTAGTACCTGCTGGTTTTCCAAACCTCAAAACAACAAATCTGCTCAGTTTTTTTGATGAATGAAATAAATACTACATTCTAGTTTAAAACTTCCAAACAAAAAGCACTAACAAAATTTGACCAACTACCAGAAAGTGTTCCCTCCAGAAGTAAAGACTGCCTATCCATGGACAAAATCAGTGATCTTTCACATCTCTCCATTTTGAAATGAAGATCAAAAACCAAAGAATTTTGCAGGATTACAAACTAGCTTTCTAAAATATAGAGTTCTTTATACAGTAATATGCCAAAGAATGTTGACAGTTTCCCAAACGGCTAACTAGAGATTTCTCTTGTTCATTGGTGTATTTTGATATAGCTGACATTACCTGGCATAGTTTTCCCACTTATGTCAGCATTCATGACAGCAGTAAAAACAAAGAAAATAAACAAATAAAAAAGAGGCATTAAAGTGAAATATTGAGGGGTGGGATTGCTACTTCAAATAATTCTAGAAAAGTGCCTCCTTACCAACATCTGATTTACACACCTCAAAACAACAAACAGTTTTAAATCTATTCCATTTGGACCTTTCAAATAATTTAGCATTTTAAGGATTTTGACTACAGCTGGGGTAGACACTCAAGTATTAATACAGGGACATTCAAATCTGGCCAAAGGCTTTACCAGCAATTGGTAAGAAGCCATCAACTTACATGCTATTTAATAAAGCTGAAGAAAGTCAGAGATACTGTTTTAAGCACTTACAAAGCTGCAACTCGCAAGATATCTCCTGTCCCTCAAGGCAATGGTACATCTTAAATTGAATGACCTTGTCTCAGATTAAGATGGATTTTTGCCTGCCAGGTACAAGTCTCCAAAGGCTAGACTCCCATCCTAAATACATAGGTGAGGATCATGCGGCAGAACTCCACACAGAGCACTGAAAAACAGCTGTGGTGAACGCAGAGAATAAAACATTGAGAATTTGGAATCTAAGCATTTCATGCTGTTTTTCTAAGTGGATCATTACTTTTGTAGAGCCACAACTGAAAATGGAGACCTTCCTCACTATCAGTATAGCACTAACATGAAATAGAAGTAGTATTAAAAAATTCTTATGCTACTGGATTTTCTGCTAGGTGCCCAAAAGAAAAGCATCACTGATATAGCACACACTAAAAGACATTCATTATTACACATATCCTAAACATCTTTTTAACATTTTGATCTGTAACCCAAATTTATTTTTCCCATTGCAATCCAAATAATTACCTGCCAAAATATCACTGTTCCGTGCAGCTATTGTTTTTACTTTTATTATTCCTGATTCAGCAGCCTGGAAGAGAAGAAAATAAGTAGTTTAGATGCTATTCCATACATCAGTGTGTGGAAAGAAATAAGAATACTGAAGTTAAATTAAAAATGTATAGTCTCAGAGCAAAAATGGTCTTGTAGCGTTTTCAGTAAGCAGAGCTAATGCATAAGTGGAATCTTTGCAGTTTCTGGAATTCCTTTCCAAAATTCCATGGGAAGGGGTATATTCTGTGTTTCAGAATTTTTAGAAATCATGATTCTCATTGTACTCCTTTCCTGTCTGATGAATGCAAAGAAAAATCACTAGTAAAACTGCTACAAAGTCTCTGTACAGTTTCAAACTGAAACAATCACCATGATATATAATCTGTCACATTCATCAGGTTGAAATACTGAAGAAACTGAGAACATCAGTAATTATCACAGTGCTTAATACTTAACACTTAAGCAATAAACTCCAGTCAAAAAACTGGATGTGGTACACAACACTTGAATATTATCACTGTTCTTCCAGTCAAGCAGCAGTATTTTCCATTTGAAAGCTAACACTTTCACAAACAACAAGTAACAGAATGAAACTCATTTTCCCATGGATTTTGTCTCCCAAATGCCCTGTACAAATTACCCCAGGGCAGTACCATGAAGAAGTCTTCCTAAGAATACTCTCCATTCTTCCCAACACACCACACAATCCAGACCAAGAGTTCCTCTCCTTTCCCTGTAAGTACGACCTGGCAGACCAAGAGCACCCTCCTCTCCCCGGGCACACCTCCAGCGGGACCCGTGCAGGCTGGGGACGCGTGTGCACAGCCCGGCCGGGCACCAGCTGGGCGCTGCAGAGCTGAGCAGCCCACAGGGGAGATCACACACCCTGTGAGAAAACAGCTGTTCTCTCTTCAGCTGTCCACAAATGCTTCCTAGCATAAACCACTAAAGTCGTGTTCTCTAATGAAATCAAGACAAACTGAAAATATAACATTCAGGCTTTGCATTTCAAAATTATTATTTCTGACAAGTTTGGTGTACAAACCACAAAAATACATCGCAAGTGGCGCCTTTCCATTTTTTAATTCTATTAATTTGCTATAAACCTCTGGAAACAATTAAAGAAATCATGTTCAATCCACTGTGCACCAAAGCAAATGCAACAGGTTTTCCCAAACAACAGGACACATTGCTGGAAAATACTTTTCTACCAAATTTAAAAGTACATTTCCGCTTCTATTTCAGCTTCATGTTTCTGTGTACTTCCCACACTAAACATTTCAGTTTTTCCTCTGATATTATTTAAAGAAGTGTGTCATCACTAGATAAAAGATTAGAGAAGCAAACTGTGGCAGCAGAAGAGCTGTGGTAGCAGAAATATGAAAGCAACAGTATATGAAGTTCTACCAAGTACTAATATTCCCCTCCATCAAAACACTAGTCCAACAAGATTTCCCAAAAAGTCAGGTTAAGATGACTATATAAATTCATAAGAAATTTTTTTAATGAAGAGTTGATATACATATTTTTCAAAATAGCTAAATTTAGAAATACAGAACTGAAATTTTCCACTTTTTTTTTTTAAAACTTCCCAAAACAACAAAGACTAAATACTGCCTTGAGAACATTGAAGACATTTGTGACATTCTGGAGAATTATTGAAGCTTTGCTGAACATTGTGTTTCTACTTTAAAAGTATATACAGAATAATATCTACAGTGCCTGAACTAATATGCAACATGCAAATATATCTTTTACATACTTAAAATGAGGCATGCCAAGTGCAGATCTCATTTATTTTTATTATATTAATGTGCTGAAGTGTCTTGAGTCAGTCCTTGTTCTTCAGTTATAAATTGACAGCTAAGTGGGGGAGGGGGTGGGGGGGTCTTGTCACAACAAGTTGTTCCTATTAATTAATATGAAGGATTTGTCACAGTCCAACTTCAATTATCTTCAAACTAAACCTCATCACATCTACTGGCAATCAATTTCTTTCTTGTAAAGAGTGACAGACTCTAAATCAAAGCAATATTAAGCCTGCCCACATGCAAGACATTTGCAAACACTGCACTCTGCACAAAGAAGGAAAAAATTATTTCCAACATAACATGTCCAGTTAGTTGCTTCCATGCTAGCTTTATATAAAATAGCATGTTTTTTAAAAAAAACTAAGGTAAAACAACAGCTATTAGACTTTTTACTACTGCTCTGAATATAACAGTTTTTCTCCATGAGATATAGGAATTTCTATTATTATCTGCATTAAGCTATCATTTGTATTTAGAATCCCAATTCAAAATGTTTACAGTTAAAAATGAATTACATTGCACACATTCAAAAAAAAAAACCCAAACCACCCCACAACACTCCACTATATATGTAAAAAAGATCACATATTAACGTTGATGAAAAATTATGTCAGTTGACCACAAATAACCAGTAGAAAAAAATGAAAGACTATAAAGTTATCTGTCTAGTCTGTATACATAAATATAAAAGTGTACTTGGATTGCATCAGTTTAACTTGGCAAATTAAAAGAGGTATTAATAGATTTCACGTTTACAAATTTACATCAATTACTACAGCACTCTCCGGGGCACTGCCCCATTAGAAAAGGAGATGGCCAGCATCATACTGTGTATTTATGGGTACAAATATGATCATTTACTTTCACACAAATACAAGGCACTATGTTTTTAAAGCAGTCACCACTTTTAAAAGTAACATTATCAGTTTCCCTCAGCACCACATTTAATAGCAGTCTAATGAGCCAGTCAGTTATCTCTTTAATTTTAAAAAGAAGCAAATACACGTAATTCCTGTACCATAACAAAGCTCAAGTGTACCTGAAACTTTCAGTCAATCAGATTTCCTATTCTGCTACTTTAATAACTGTGAAATGAACTGAAATAAAATGTCTCAAACACACACTTGCCATTATTGAGTTTTGCTTCATGTTTCTGCTGAAGCAACTAGAGCATCCACTTCAGGGAGGGGAAATACTGATGAAGAATAGAAACTGGCTTCCAGTGATATTCAACCCAATCTCCTCTGGTGCTTTGACTTGGTTTTAATCAAACAGTTAATAATCTCACAGCAAAATTCAACAGGACACTCTGGGCTCAAGTACTTGGGCCATCATCTATCTGCTTCCTTGAAACTTACCAAGTATTTGCTGATTACGTGGAAATCGCCCTTTACAGAAACCAAATGGAGAATTTATGTACAAAAAAAAATCAAGGCACACATAGTGCAGTTTCAAGTAGACTGAAAAGAAGCCTGTGCATAACATCTACCTACTTGCCTCAGAGCTCCTCTCCCAAGGTACAGTCTGACAACAACATTCACAGCTTCCTGAGAATCTCACTCTAAAGCTGCCTTGTAGACAGAGGCTCCCTGCACAAGAGATACCAGGATGTGGAAATTCATAGACTTTCAAATCCAGCTTTAAGAGTTTCTCAGATACAAAACTCTGCCTCCTCACAAACTTCTCAGTCCTCAGTTCAAACAGGGAAGAATTCCACCTTCTTGTCATTAGATGTTCTGTGCACATCTTCCAAATTTTTTGAAATTTTAACCCTTCTGTAGAGCCAAAAGCACCAACCAGGTAACAGAGTCGGGTAATTTCTGCTCAGGCACTCAGTAAGTGAAGACTTGACCCATCCTCAAGCAGCATCAACATTTTTCACTGTCCAGGTAACAGAGCTAAATTTCTCCCCCTTATAGTCTTTGTTCACATATATAAAGATCTATAACTCACAAATAGCATATGGAGGTATCAGGATAACTGGGGTATGCAATTCTACTGGCTACTTTTCAGGATGATGTAAAGGCAAGCCACCCATCTCAGCAGCAGACCAGTAAGCGCATCTGAAAGGCACCCGTTCCTCAGATCTGTCTTCCAGGGACACTATGGAAGCTCTCAAACCCAACTGCAGCAGAAAGTCTACGTTACCAGAAGATACCACTATAGCTAACTCCATGAGGATGTTACCTGGCAGCCCAAGAACGGCCACAAGGAATAACAGCATGGCGTACACTTGAGCGGGTAACTGTGTAATGATTTAGTGGTCTACTTCTCACAGGCAAAGGAATCATGGAAAATAACAACACAGTTAACAACTTTTCATAAGTGAGAGATGACACAAAAGTCTAATCTCAAATCTCTCTCCTACCAGTGACCCTTTTCAGGAAGTGAAAAACACCCACTGTCTCTGCCGTATCAGCAATTTTTTAAGCTTAAATAAAAGAGGTTTTAAAAAGGATCCACTTGCTGATCTTCAAAGAAACTGGTATCTCACAATTAAGACCAGAAGACACTACCTTTTTAAAAACAAAACAAAACAAAAATTATATATATACATGAAGATATTTAATGTAACAAGGCATGTGCTCATTTCTAAAAAGGACTGATCTAATGTTAAATATATTTTTGTATCGACTTCTAAATGTGATAGCATTGTTACCAAAAGTTAATAAAAGAAAGAATTTCCGCTACTAGTGCTTTGAATGATCATCTGTTTTGATTGTATGTTCTGAGCAAACTGCTACCTTTAGAGATACCAAAATTGCTGTAAGGTTTGCAGTTCTTACTACACAAGCTTTTGATTTCTCTCTTCTAAAAAGAAAAGCATTCAGAAACGTTTTCAGGAATGATGGTCTGTGTTGGTATTTACATTATGTTATTTGCCAATCTTTTAATAACACTGGATGAGAGCAATGTATGTAATCTACGGTCACTTCCACATCTATTACATGAAATAAAAAGAGCAATTTTTTTCTATTCATCATTATCTGCCTTTCCAATTGGAACAGTAACTCTATATCCAATACTTTAGATAAGAGAGCTTCCTGTCTAAAGCACAGTTTCAGTTCATTGTTATTCTGGCTTGCTTTGCAATAGCACATTCTGGACCATTACTGTACTGCTAAACTATTATTTGGAAAAGAACACACTCAGAAAAAGCTACACACTAAATCAGCCTCATGAAAGCACTTGAGTATACCACATTTGTGTGAAAAAGCACTGTACTTGCCTTCTGTGTTTTCACCTTCCTCTCCAGGAGTGCAATCCCTGCTCAGATCCTTCTCTTTTATATACGCTCATTCTACCTGTGATTTAAACTGGTGAAATGCCAGTTGTGATCTGACAGCACTGTGCAATCACAGGGATATTTATTATATTGAATGACTTAACATATCTGGATTAGAGCTTGCTCACATTATACTGCCTTGGAGCAAAGCCTACCAGCAGTGTCTGGAACGGAGCACCACCCAGCGTAAAGGCAGATAGAAGCAGGGAGTACACGAACCAAGTACTTCATGTCAACTGGACACATATAAGCCCAAGGGCCAACGTCACTGAAAGGTCACCCTCTATCAGGGTCACAGCAAGGAGAGGTAAGAGCCTCTCTCTCCCTGAAGAGAAGTAAGAGCTACACGGATCTCAAGGGAGGGCATGGAAAGGCATTCAGGGCACCACAGGCCAGTCAGCTTCACACCACTCCCTGGGAAGGTTATGGAACAATTCCTCCTGGAAGCCATTTCTAGGCACATGCAGGAAAAGAAGATGACTAGGAACGGCCAACATTAATTCAGCATTAGCCTCATCTACCAGACTACCTTCTACAGGGTGAGTAAGGTGAAAGCACTATGTATTTTAAATGTTGACTAAAGCAAAACCTTGGATGCCATCTCCAGTTGTATCCTTACAGTCAAATTGGTGAGATATGGACAAGCGGACAGTAAAGTGGGTGGAAGGTTGCCCAAAAGGGTCATTACTAATGGTATAAAGTCCAGTTGGTAACCAGTTACTAGTGGTGCTCCTCAGGGATGGGTACTGGGGCTAATATCATTTAACATCTTTATTAACAGCCTGGGTAAAGGCATAGTCTGCAGACAAATATAAAATTCAGGCTACTGTTCAAAGTTCTGGGACAGATAAAGCCAAAGACAGGCTGAGAAAAGGGCTGATATGAACTTCATGAAGTCCAACAAAGGCCAATGCAAAGTCCAGCCCCATGCACCAGTACAGGCTGTGGGATGGTTTTGCAGTAAATGACCCAGGGTTTTGGTGGACAACAAAGTGGAAACAAGAGCCAGCAGTGAGTCCTTGTAACAAAGGTGGCCAACTGCATGCTGGGCTGTACTGGCAAGAACACAGGCAGCAGGCTGAGGGAAGAGAGTCCTTCCCTCTCTTTGGCTCCCGTGGGACTGCTGCTGGAGTAGTATGACCAGTTCTAGCCTCCCCAGTGCAAGAAAGACATGGACACAATGGAGCAAGTTCACTGGAGGTCTACCAAGACAGCTGGGGGATGGAAAACAAGAAGTACTAAGGGGAGGACTTGTTAATGTCCACAGCTTCCTAAAGTAAGGCTGTAGTGAACATGAAGCAGTTTGCAATTGCTGTTCAGATGTGTGCTCCACTCTGGATGTATGTAAAAGGAAAGAAAGAAAGAAAGCAGGGAATGCTGAAAGCAGTAATAATACTCCTTTCAAATCACTTCATATTCTACTATTCCTGCACAAGTTTCTCATTGTAATTTTTCTTCCACAGAATCTTGGCAAACATGGTAAAACAGTATTAATTTTCCTATAAATTGAAAACTGTATTTCAGTAAACTACTTCCACTATCACAAAACCTTCAATACAAAACCAGCTACAATCTTCCAATTTTTAAAGTTTGGAATGTGTTATTTACATGAATTGTTGAACAGCCTGATTAACTTCTTTTTTTAAAAAATCAATAAATTAATATATTTCTTGGTTTTGTTTGTATTACCTTTATTTAGCATATAAAGACAAGAAATTGCAAACAGACCATCAGTCTCTATTCATATACAAAGTAGTTTCTTCAGCTGTTCACACTTTACCTGAGACAGAAGCAATATTGCTCCAATTTATTCTATATCGTGACCTACTTGTGCTCAATGAAGGAAATAAACAGTGTACACTTCTGATCCCAACAACAGGTACAACAACAGTTGACGGCACCAAACTCTCACTCCTGACAGACTTGACTCTATTCAAGGATGGTGCCATTCTCAACTACCAGAGCTCCAATGTTTTGAGGAAAAAATAAAAGCATTAACTGATTATATTATACGTTTTCTCCACCAATTCAAGATTTATGATACTGCAGTTTAGTTTGGTTTTGGTTTTTGGGGGGTTTTTTGTTTGTTTTTTTTAAATAAAAACACACAACCTTTTTGTTTTCCAGCTTTGACTCAACTATGTTAGTTGCTCTCATATTAAAAATGTTCTTTCACTTGACAGAAGTGACTACATCTCTGGTCTATTAACCTTCTGAAACTGTCAGCCTGCAGTATCAGCATCCAATTCAGAATCCTGAAGGTTAATCATCAATAATGCCAGGAGAAGTGCCAGTGTTATCTAAATTGCTTCAGAGCTGTTGCCTCTGGAGGTACCTCACCTGACGTGAATGGAGGTAAAGATAATGAAATACAAATATTTAATATCAGGAGTTTTCATTTGACAATCAAAATATCACACCTCAGCTGGAAAAATCCTCACATATAAGTCAACAGAGCAAATCAGAATGAATAACATAAAACAACTCATTACTGAATAGCACTGATGTAGAAAAAAGCTAACCAAGACTTAATCCAGAAGAAACACAGCCAATTAGCAACAAATTCTTAAGCTATACTGCTCTCTTCCACAGTCATATAGAATCAGGATGTACCCTATTCTATTACATAAATTATATGTACACACACAATATTTTCTGTATATATGTAGTGTATGGATATCTTGAGAGATCCCATGTCTACCATTAATGGATTTCCGAGTGATCCGTCAAGTACGATACAACTGATTATAAACCGCTGAAGTAAAGCACTTGAATTCTCCTGACATACTTTTGTCATAACAATCATCATTCTACACTTTAAAAAAAAGGAAAATAAAGAAAACCCACACTGTTTCAGAGCTTTAGGAGATTTACACTTGAAGTTCAAACTAATTTTACCTTCAGCTTGTTGATCAGAACAGATGGGATCAGGAAACTCCTGAGGCTTTGCCACAAATACAGAGTCACCCAGTCAGAGACGGCAATGCTTGTTTGCCTGGCACTTGGTAAAAAGAAACAACAGTCGACAGTGTGGTCACTATCTGAGAACTGGAGTCACCAAGAATTTCCAACTTCTGCTACTTGTTTCCTGTATAATCTTCAGGAAGCCACAAGAGGCAGATGGGGATTCAATCAGAGATTATGCACAAATTTAAATATTTAGACTTCCATAACAACGGAGATTCAGTCTCTACTGAATGCTCCTTAGTTCTTAAAGCCTCTTCTTAAGCTAATTCAGCTGACTGACTAGTAGGAGCTCAATACTGAGGTCTCAGTTTACATCTCTGTATCCAGGACAACTACATGCAGACAGCAGAAGACCACAGGCTCTTCTGGACCAGCTGCTGGAAGCCAAGGAAGAAACCTTAATGTAACCCCAGAGGCAAAGATATCCAATGTGTAGGTGACAGACCAAATCAATCCCCTGCCTACAATCCTCTGAATATCTAGTCTGCTCTATTGACAGTATTTTCATAACAAACTGAGCCTGCACAATCAATGAAGAGTTTAGAAATCCAAAGTTAGGCACCTTAATTCTGCATTGAAGTCTAACTTGAAAAGTTTACAGACAGACTGAGATACAGAAAACTGTATTCGTTTTTTTCATTCATTAAATTGCAAGGTATTACATGAGGGAGAGACTGGGTCTATATGCATTACATGAATCATTTTTTTAACACGAGGCAATTCCTATCAAAGACTAAATTGATTGCATTAAATTTAAGATTTATAATAAATCTCGAAGCTTAGAACACACTTTAATAGATGACAGTGCCCTAGAAACATAACAGTACCCTTTTAAAAATATAATTTTGAAAAAATAATACTGTACACAGATCAACATTGAATAAAAAACACTGCAAAATTAATGGATTCCAAATATGAAGCTAGCAGACATAGCAGCTCGCAAAGATCAGGAATTATAAAAGGAACTGTAGGAAATATTAGGGATTGGCTGTTTCAAGTTATGGGCTGGCAACTAAAGAATGCTACAGAATTATCTCCGGTCGCATGCACAAAACACAAGTTTGAGTGCAAGCTGTGTAATTGTGGCAGTATGTATTTTACAGAGCATAGTTTCTGCATTTCAAAAGAATCTTCAAAATATTAGGTAAGTGAATATCCATTAAAGTAAACAAAAAAACCCTCTACATTATTTGCATCCTTCTGAACTAATGCTGTGAAGACCTGAAAATTAACCAACCTGGAAAGTTCAGTGTAGGTTAAGTTCTCTGTAAACTGTAGCATCAGAATTATTTAACCCATTTTAATCAAAAAATAAAGCAGAAAACCCCAAAACCTGGTTATTTCTACAGAAAATGGTCTACACACAAAGGTTGTTCTTTGCCAGGTCTGTTTGGTTCACCTTTTTACTGCAAGAGTAGCATGAACACAGAGCTCTGAGAAACTGGTCAATGCTAGCAAACACACCAAGCCACTCAAATGCCCAAATCACAAGGCATTTCACCATGTCGTTTTCTTTCTTAGCCTCCTCCAATTTGTGTACTGCACTTCAGATTTTCTGAAATATTGTTACTGTTACAGAACAAACAGCTAATATTCACACCTAATTTTTTAACTGTTCTTTCCAGCTGCATTAGGAATCCTAATGATCACTGTGACATTATAAATCTAATTAAACATACGTTAAAAAGATACAGATCAGTTACATTTTGCAATACATCCTCATATGTAGTTTCACACAGCTACCCAACGAAATCTGACAGGTTCCCTAAAAGGACAAACTTCCCAACTAATTTTTTTGCATTAGCCCCAAAACGGGTTCGGGACCAGCATATCATTCCAAAACAAGAATGATTTTACCTAGGGAATAAAACTGTCACACAGAGCAGACAGTGGTGGACTCCAAAGGAAGAAATGTACGAATAAAACCCATGTTCAGAGAACACAACAGAGAGCCACTCAGAAAGGGCAAATCCTATCTCTTGTCCCTGCTAGTCCACACCACTTCTACTGTAATTAAATAATATGACGTTTGCTTTACCCAGAAGTCGCTCAAATCTGGATTCTTTAACTTTTACCCAAAGAATTTTGTAGGGCTGCTTGTCTGCAAGTAGAGTTACTTATAAAAGAAGGAAAATAAGATTGCAAAATCATATTCTATTATTTTTCCTAGGTACAGTAAGTTAATTTATAATATGTCTGTATGCCAAAGGCATACACAACTCAATAAACAGTTAAACAAAAACAATGCTGCTGTTTCAAACAAAGGTGTGGAAAAGAAACCGTACAGAGAGGCTATCAAAAGCTATCTATCAGGAGTCTCCAGAGAGCATTTCAGCTGACCAAAGTATTCAAAGCTAAAACTCTGCTGCTTTTCCAGGCTGAGGGAAGCTGAACACTTTCTTTTCCAGCCCTACTATTCTGTATTACAAAGGCAGCAAACATCCTAAAACATACAGTCACCTGCAATCCATTACACAGCTGCTAAGCAGAGGGCACACCCTGTCCCAAAATGGGCCTGAGCCAGGCCAAGCTGATCCTGCCATGGGAGGACACGGTCCCTGCCCCTTTCCCACCAGCACAAGCGTGCCTCTAACTGTGCAGGGAGCTGGATAAGAGTTAATTTTCTTCATGTGTTTTTTTAAGCTCATTTTGTTTTTACTGCTATTTAAAAGTCAAGAAAAAATGTGAGTCAATGTAGAGACTACAAGCCTACTAGAAAGCCGAGACTGTTGGACTGGATCTGTGTAAACAACCTGACTGGAATTCAGGCTGAGGACTTCTTGTGTATGCTTTTCCCTTTTAACTCGATTACTTCTGCTAAATATGAAAATTTTCCCCCTTGTATTTCTAAGGTTTTTTATACAGTGAAATTATCTAACCAAATCAGATGCAGCTGACAGAACAGTATTTTCATTCAGCAATAAGAAACAGCAGGTAACCTATTTAGCACACTAAATTACTTTCAATTTTGTGATAAGACAAAATTCTTACTCCAGTTCACTAAAGAGAGCACTGTCAGCTTCCCACACACCCAGCACAGGATATCAAAACTCCAGTCACCAGCAGGTTAAGATAGTCTATAAAGCTTTAAGTGTGTGCCACACAATTCAGTCCAGAGTTACAAGTTAAGCATTACTATGCTTTAATACAGAGCAAAGCTTAGGGCCCATCATATTAAAAACAGGGGTATAATGTCCAAGCGGAATTGTTTTCTAGCAGGAACATCAGATTACTTAAGTAACACGAGCACAACCTAAGCCAGTACCAAAGACTGCTTCATTCTTTGTAATTTCAAGGTCCAAAAGATACTCTTTAACTTACACTTGCCCTGAGAGCTTCTATCACATCCCTAGTTGGTGGCATTTTTTTATACCTGGCAAATAGAAATATATTGTGAAAACAAGAATACATTTTTCAGCAATGTCATTATTTGTACATCTGCCAATAGAACAATTCTGGTGTATCACAGACCTAGCCACCAAATCAGTCTTTGATCACAGTATACAGCTTTCACGCTTAGCACAGTCCGGTAGCTGGTGCTGATGTCGGGAAGTACCACACAGGATTTAGCCACTTATCAAAGAGGAACAGTCAAAACCACCTAGCAACAGACAGACACGGGTCTGAACTCTAATAACTGGGATTCCCCACCCCCTTAAGAAAAATAAGTCTCGCACATTAGTTAATCCCAAAACATCGTCACCAACACAATTTCAAACCCACAGATTCCTTCTGCAGCTCCCATTCTTGATGTATTATAAAGCAGCACCACCTAGGAAAGTCCTACTTGGGCATTATTTGTCACAGAAAACAAAGATGAGGTATGGAATGCTTCGGGGCCAACAATACATTCTGTTATTTCTTAGTTAAGAGTTCTTTCTAACTAAGGGGAAGGAAGTTTGTCACATATTTGTATCATAAATTTAACACTGGGAGAAACTCAGTAATTTAAATGTTTCTTAACAGACTATTAAAGAGTCAAAACCTCAGAATCCACCGTTGTAACAGACTGAACTTACAACTACATGATTTCCACATAAATGTGACATATTAAGAAAACTTCACAGACTCAGAAGTAACGGAAAAATATGAGATCAAAGTGCTTAAAACAGTGAAGAGTTCAAGTTCCATTTCCAGTAAGGATTTAAGACCTTACTTGCAGCTCCTAACTGAGGATAAAGTCTAAATCCCACAGTCTGTAGGATCCCACAGCCGGCTGTCCCCTTTTCTGCTGCATCCACTCCCCCACCTCCCAGAAATCCAATAAATGTCTTCAGCTCTGTCATCTACGGACCTGTTCAAAGAATCATTTAATATTGTTTCGGTCTCTCTACCTAACAGATATGTCAATAGTTTGTAATAACATATGCATTAGAAGGATCTTGAAAAAGTGAAAACTAAAACGTATTGAAATAAAAAAAAAAAAAAAAAAAAACAGGCTCTATTTTTCTGATCACACCACCTTCTAACGCCTTACAGTATTGATTAAAAAAGGATTTGCTCAAATTAATGATTTGAGCAACAAGTAGAATTGAGAAGTACACTACTTTTATCAGCAGTAAACCTATCAGCTAAATTAATTTTGCAGAATTTTAACAGTATTAATATAAAAATTAAAAAACCACAGAATAGACAATACTTTTAGAAATGGCTGATGATAAGAGAGCTGTGAGCAAAATTTTAGAATACGTCAAAAACTGGAAAATTATTAGAAGCAGTTTACTTCCATAAAGTACCTATCAAATCTAACAACTATGATACAGCTTATAACTATTAATCTTGGACTAGGAGTTTTTCAATAGCTTTATCATAGCGTGATAAAGTTTATTAAGTGACATGGAAGCATACACACCAGCTGCAAGATAAACTCACAAATTATACTGATGTGGTAGCGATGACGATAGGCTGGTTACACTGCAAGTAAAAAAGTGAGACTGTAAGTGGTAGGAATTTGTTTTAAAAAGCCTGTGTTTAAACATGGTTTAAAAAGCTGGTGCTGTTCTAAATCAGTAAGAAGAACATGCTATTCCTCTGAGCACTCTAGCCAAATCTAATCATTATCAGATCAAATGCATGCAATTAAAATACCTGTTTAGCAGTTGAGATTTGACGAAAAAGGGCACCTGCTTCCTTTAAAACTAGAACAAAAAAAGAAATGGCTTCCAGAAGTGAGGAAGTAAGATCGTTTCCTGTGACTGTATCATACAGTAGGACTGCCCTCACCCCAGACCTCTCTGTAAGAGCCCACAACTCATAGCAGAAAGAGTCCCATCTCTTTATAAACACCTTCCAGTATTATTCCATAAACCTGCCCAGACTCCAGACAACTACGAAAAACTTTGTTAAGTGTTTTTAACTAAGCTATGCAAATTGTTGAGATGTAAAAGGAAACAACACAAAAGTCATACTTACACATGAATATGATAAACATGTGGAACAAGAACATGTGGAACAAGAACTGCACATCCAGTAGTTACTCTAATCTTCAGCATAGCAAATATAATGAAGCATTACTAAAAATACTAGCTTAAAAAAATCATATTGCCCATCTCCTTTGTAGATCTTGAAGAAAATAAACATTAACAGAGTGGGGAAACTTGTTCAGAGACCAAACAACTTACTCTGAGTCACAGAGTAACACAGAGGAGAAAGTGGAAGCAGCACCCTTGCCTCCCTCCAAAACACACACACACAGATTTCTTCTCCACTGACCACAACTTTTTCTTATTTCCATGTGACCACACACTATTTCTCAGAACTGATCACAACTTTCTCTTGTTTTTCTGCAACCACACAGTTTCTCAAACACACTGCCATTCCTCTGCAGCCTATAATTGTATATAACACACTTTGCTACAGCATGATGCTTCATGCCTTTCAAAACAAGCACAGTCACTAGCTTCAATTCATCTGTTAAAGTGTACAGTGCTTCATACAACTTTAAAGATGCTATCACTTAATTGGAGCTAAAGTCACATTACATATGTAATTCCTTTCTTCCAAACTGACAGACTCTTTACCATATTTTCCCAGGTACCCTTCTGATTCTGCAGCTTAACCTGAGTTAATAAACTAGTATTTTTCCTCCCACTATTGCTTAGAAAAAATATTTTTTTAAAATGGCAAGTGATAAACTACTGACAAAGAAAAAGTTAAACACACCAGAGAAACACCCGCTTAAAATGTATACTTTAAAACAGAGAGAAAAATTCTGATTGTCCTTCGATTAATCTTGTTTATTAAGATTACTGAAGTCTCAAACTGCACACAGAGTAAACTGAGGTTTGAAAAATAAAACATACAGACCTACGGGCATGAGCTTATTACCGGGTTTTTTTAAAGCAAAGAAAAACGTAAACTAAACCTCCCTGTCTCCCAAGCTTCCTCGGCTGTAACCTCACCATTGGAAAGCCACATAACCCCAGAATCACAGAGCGCGCCAGCTGTCACCAGCGACCCGCACAGCGAATACCGGCCAGCACAGACGTGCAACAGCCAGAAACAGCGCACGCCGACTCGGGAGCCGCGCTTCAGAAAGCGCCCGGCTTCCTGACACGGGTCAGACACGGGCCCGAACGGGGATCGGCGAGGCCCCGCGCAGCCGGAGGGGCGGCCGTGCCCCGGCGGGGGCAGAGCACGGCCCTCGGCGGGGG
>NW_010298000.1:0-1626 GCF_000700745.2 Antrostomus carolinensis
GCACGGGCAAAGAGAGACAGGACAGGGTCAGGGCAGGAGAGAGAGACAGGAGCGACAGAGAAGATGACCGCCTGACCGCACCACGCCTTGCCACGCCGCACCACCTCTGGAACAAGCAACTGAGACCTCCTCGCCCACCCCTCACCGTCGCCTCGCCGCTGGACCCGTGGTGGTGACTATTCTTGCTGCCCTATCCCAACTCCTTGCTTGATTTCCATCTTTTGTTCCACCCTGTCCTATCGCTATCCTCTTTATTACTCTTCTTTTCTAATAAAAGGTGTTCTGGGAGTGTGGCATGTGACCTTGTTTGTGTCTTAATCTCGCTCTTGGGATCATATCGAAACCTTCCCCGATATCGGATCAGGACACTAATGTTTGTACTCCAAAAAAACCCAAGTAGAGATTCATCTCCAAATATCTTTTGCCCTGCACTACTCATTGTGGCGAAGCGTATTTTCTGTATCAATTCACAGACTCCCTAAGACTGAATCAGATCAGTTCTGTATCCCAGCAGAGAGGTGAACACTCCCATCACATCAGAGATCGGTAAGTGGAATTACTCTGCATTATAATGCGCTAAGCGCAGCCAGCAGATTTTAAGAAAATCAATTACAACAAAGGTTTAGACTCCAGGCAAAGGTCTTCAAATTAGCAGCTCCAATGCTGAATGCCAAATGGGCAAAGGAATTAGGGCATCACCGCTGAAGGGGGACCCCGCATACTGGAAATGGAAAGGGATGCATTAGGAATCTAAACACAAACGAACATGAACACTTCTAAAATAATTTGCTCTGGGGCATTTCACGTGCTGCACATTTCCGTGCACTGTGTTCATTTTAACCTACTGACTGTAAAGCACCTGAGGAAGCAGAATGCTTCCAAACTGCAGAATATGGGTACACGCCACCAAATCCTGTACTTCGGTAGTACCAAAGCAAAAGCCATGGACCACAGTTTGTCTGAAGCTCTCTACATTCCTCAGCTGCTGCCAATCTACTTTTCTGTTTCCCTCCCTCGTTTTCCTGCCAGGATTACTCTTCTATCTGTCACGGGAGACGTACATGATCTTTCTTTTGCTGTTTTATGTCCACTTGTTAAAAGCCTCTCCCTTCTGCCAGGGGAACCCAGAAGGAAAGCTGGACACCCCCTCCATCCCCCCCACCCCGAGCGCTTGCCAATTCCCACCGAAGAGGAGCACAGCCCCTCACGGCGCGGCTGCAATAAAGACACAAACAGACACAAAAGAGACTCCTGAGAGGGTGCTTAGTCATTACACAAACGATTTGCTGCTTTTAAGAGTGAAAGGTTTCCAAAAGGCCGGGCAGCTCCGCGCGGAGGATTAATTCATCCCTGACAAGAAAAAAACCGGTGAGTCTTGATGGCAGTTTGCCCCACGGGGAGAGGGACACCGCCTCCAAAAACATAATATCAAAGAGCGCTTTTCATCCCAGTTTTAACGCAAACACTCTCATATAGACACTAAACTTGCCTCGTTTGGCAGGAAAAAGAGGAAACAACAGTAAAAAGCTGGGGGGAGCGGGGAGGGAAGAGAAACTGTTAAAGCAAGCGAGGGGCAGTCGCACCTTGGCAGCGCTGGGGAGCCCGGGTGAGGGACGGGGCCCGCGG
>NW_010298001.1:0-5701 GCF_000700745.2 Antrostomus carolinensis
GGTTTTAAACTAAAACAGGGGAGATTTAGACCAGATACAAGGAAAAAAATTTTCACACTGAGGGTGATGAAACCCTGGCCCAGGTTGTCCAGAGAGGTAGTAGAAGCCCCATCCCTGGAAACATTCAGGATCAGGTTGGACGGGGCTCTGAGCAACCTGATCTAGTTGAAGATGTCCCTGCTCACTGCGGGGGGTTGGACTAGATGACCTTTAAAGGTCCCTTCCAACCCAAACTGTTCTATGATTCTATGTCCCCTCCAGCCACAGGGCATGGGGCTCATTCACTCCAGCTCAAAGTTAGCTGCCTCTCAGCTTGGCTCAGCCCTGCCAGCACTAGTGCATTGAGATGTTGATGGCCACCTTGGTGAAGGCATCTGGGAGCCAATCTCAGCTTGGAGGAACTATGAAAGAAAAAAAATAAAAGTTTATTTTCAGCTTGACCCGTTCCCAGCCCATCTCTGCAAACAGGCAGCTGTACTGGAGCTGAAACTCTGCTGCACGTTCCCAGATGGGAATTTCCCCAGCATTTTCTTTTATCAACTGGTTGATAAAACACCCCCGCCCCATTTCCAGATCTACTGTAAGTGTTGTTTGTCAAACAGCTGGAGCACATCCTCTCTGCCGTCATGAGCACGCCCTGGGCAGGCATTTACTAGCAACACAGAAGATGAAATTCCCTTGAGCTCTACTTTGCTGCATTTACTCCACCCAATGGCGGCACCAAAAGGACTTTGGGGACCTGGCCAAGAGGCTTCCCTGAAGGGTCTGAAAACACCAATCGACCTCTCCTGCGAAGCTTCTCCATGACCCGCAGCCTCTCCAGCTGAGCCTCTGTGAGCGAGCAGGATTGTGGTGACTTGCATCTGGATGGATGCAACCATGAAGCCCTTGTGAGGCCCCATCTGGAGTACTGTGTCCAGGTCTGGAGCCTTCAACACAAGAAAGATGTAGAGCTGTTGGATCATGTCCAGAAGAGAGCCATGAAGATGATCAGAGGGCTGGAGCACCTCTCTTATGAAGAGAGGTTAAGGGAGCTGGGCTTGTTCCGCTTGGAGAAGAGAAGGCTCCAGGGAGACCTCATTGTGGCCTTCCAGTACTTGAAGGGAGCTTACAAGCAGGAGAGAGAGCAACTTTTTACATGGACAGATAGTGATAGGATAAGGGGAGATGGTTTTAAACTAAGAGAGATGAGATTTAGGTTAGATAGGTTAGGAGGAAGTTTTTCACCCAGAGGGTGGTGAGGCACTGGAACAGGTTGCCCAGAGAATTTGTGGATGCCCCATCCCTGGAGGCATTCAAGGCCAGGCTGGATGTGGCCCTGGGCAGCCTGATATCGTGGTTGGCAACCCTGTCCACAGCAGGGGGGTTGGAACTGGATGATCTTTAAGTCCTTTCCAATCCAAACCATTCTATGATTCTATGAAGCCTTCACCTAACTCAACTGCAGAGGGGCACCTGCCCCAAATCTGCTCCCAGAAGACCAGCGCAGTGCATGAGTCTTGCATAGGAGTAGGAATAGGAGATTTTGGTTAACACCAAGGATTATCTCCGAGTTCACCTGCTTTGCCAGCACAACTGCAGGCAGGAGTTGGGTAGGAGCATTGTCACAGGTACTGCTGCCTCCAAAGCTGGTGACAGCATCACCAACTCCTCACCAGCAGCATGCTCTGGCCATCCTACCAGCTTGCGGCCATAGCCCCAAGGACGACGATGATTCCCAGCAGCTGGGACCATCCCTTTCATGCCAGGGCACCGATAAAATCCCGGTCCTTGACTTGTCCACTTCAATAAAACAAACAAGAGCTCAATGAAATCTCTGCTAACTTTAGCAGATGCCAATTTTAGCAGCTCGCAGAAGAACTGCTGCCCAGCTGCGTGCATGACGCCTCTTCTGCATTTTGTCCCTAGTAGACCTTCAGGCATAGATTGTGAGGTTTTTAATGCCTGAAGACAGCTTTGGGGAATATATAGTGATTTTTAAAGTAACAGAGGAAAGAAATCAGTATTTTAAAGGGATACAAGGGAAAAAAAAGCCTTATTCTGGAACAACATCCCCCC
This sequence comes from Antrostomus carolinensis, assembly GCF_000700745.2. NCBI lineage: Eukaryota > Metazoa > Chordata > Aves > Caprimulgiformes > Caprimulgidae > Antrostomus > Antrostomus carolinensis. Next base: position 2,059 of record NW_010298001.1, read on the forward strand.
CCAAAACCTGCAGTAATTAAAAAACTTCACCTACATGTGGGACACCCCAGCAAGGGGCTTGTTACCTCGGGGCAAATAAAGGAGTAAGCTTACCTGGCTGTCCTGTGCAAATCTTACTGCACATTTGCCATCGTTCACATGGGCTTAAAATGTCATATTTTTTTCAACATTCATTTTTGGATGTGATTTATCATGCCTCTACATTTTAGCAAAGAGCAAGGGGATGGAGGATGCCCGAGAGCAGCTTAAGAATCCACAGTAAGATATCTTCACGTCAAATTAACTGGGCTTCTTAAAGTACAAGATTTTGAGTCAAACTTTCAGTCTCCAAATTATGCCTTTTTAAATGAATTCATTTTCAAGAAGCTGTCCCATATGCTCGCCCTGAAAAATGTTTGTCTCTGGCCTGTGTCCATCAAACCAGGTAATGGGGAGTGTACAAGTTCATAACTTGAACTGAAGTCAGAAAGTTTCATCTTTCATTTTCCACAGCTGATTCACGGCCAGCCTGGCCCAAAACATGGGCTTGCTTCAAGTTCACTGTCATTTCAGAGTTCATTTGCAGTTTAAAGTGATGCTCTGCTCATGCCTGATGTCTCCTGCACTCTCATCCCAGCTCAGTGCTGGCACATACCAGCACAGTTTATATCTGCAACATCTGCATGGACCCACCTTGTTGACCTTGACCAAAATGCCCCTGGATTTGCTGCTTCACTAGAAATTCAGAGGGATTTCAAGCAGGACTTTGGTCCTGGGGATAGATATTGCAGGTTGCCCCGTGCCCAAGTGACCATCCTCGATGCTGAACGCAGGCAGCAGAGTGGGGACACACCACCTTGGACTTTTATTTTTATCTCTAAATTGGACATTTGAGCTTTTCCAAATTGAGCATTTTCCCTCTCTGCCACACCAATACAAGAACTCGAGCTTCCCTATTTCACTGAATCCGGCTGTATTTCTGGTCTGCAAAGTCAACAAGAAGAGCAGCCAGCTTTTTGGCTCCCTTGGAAACTTTGCAGTCCAAGAAAATCAGACGAAACATTTGAATATGCTCAAGCTTGTTCGTCAACAGTCTGATTTCTTAGGGACCTGACCCTGCCTTCAGGCTGACCGACGCTGCACCGACAGCAATATTTTTGGGTCCTGTGTGAAATACTCCTGCAATGACCCTGCTGCCAAGTCTTGCAAAAGTTCCCAGGCTGAGGGGCTGCTGTTGGATGTGAGGAAGGAGCATCCATTGCAGGGTTCATGTGAGTTGCTGAAACATCTCAGGTCACCAGGGAAGGGTCACAAGTGGGGAGAGACACGGACCACATTAAATACAACTCAATAAAAGCACTGACATACATACAGGTGAGCACCCCACATTTCGCATCAACTGTCACAGAAGGGTTGAGGTTGGAAGGGACCACCTCCAACCTCCTCAAAAAATGAAGCATCACCATAGGCATCTCACCATTGATGCCTTGGCACCTTCTTGGACACCCTGCAAATGAGACGGTCGCCACAGTCACGCATCCTTGACATGCCTTGATGGATGGATGAGATTCCTGGTCCTGGCTACTTGGATTGTGCTCCTCTCAGGAAATTTAGCATCTAAAGTACATGTCTAGTGTTAAAGGATATAATTTCCTCTCTCTTTGCCCTGCCCGAGGTCACCAAAGGACACAGATCCACATATAGGGCATCCCAGCCCATCCTGGAGAGACAGACCTCCCATTCCAGATGCCACCTCTCAGCTCCAAGCAGCACCAAACTCTTTCCTTGGGGTTCCTCACGTGATGGGAAAAGCATCCCTCAACCCCAAAATGCGGTCATCACCCTGAATCCTCCAAAGAGGCTCATCCGTAAAACCTGTCCAAGGTGCGGTGTGTGGTCATGGCCCAAGGATGAGGCATCTGGCCAAGCCTACAAGGTGGAAAGTTCAAGTGGCTGCTGTTTATTTGGCTTTGCAAAGAGCAGTCGCCCATCCTGAACGTAGGCCAAGCATCTTCCCATCGCAGGAAGCGCCGTGGGAGTCTTTAAATAACCACCAGTGGTCAGGGCTTTGGTTTATAGCTCTGCTGGATGGAAAACCATTCCTCACACCACGTCTGTTTCAGCTCTTTCCTGGGTATAAGTGGCACCTGCTCACCTCCCTAACTCCTAAGTCTTCATGTCCATACCCACCAGGCCCATGTGCTTCATGGAAGCTTGCCAGAAGCAGAAAAATATCTCTGAGCCTAGGCATAAAAACATGTACAGGCTTTTTGTCCCTTGTGTAAGATGAACTGTATGTCCCACAGTCAAAGCTTCACTTTGCTCCCCTGTAAATTATCAGCTACTTGGGGCTCTCCTCATCCTCCCTCCTTTCAGGACCACCATAAAGTGCTCCTCACCTTCCTGCTGCCAGCCTGCTGCATTGCCAGTTCATAAGGTGAAAACCAAGAATAAAGAATAAAATCCTTCCCCTGGGGGAAGGAGAAAATGCCAAGATCCCCCAAAAAGGCTTTCTAATGTATTTCCCTGGGGGACTTGAAGCTAGAAACCTTGCCAAGACCTGGGCTGAAAGGGTCACCCAGCAAATCCTGCTTTCCTGATGGAAAGTTCCCAAACACTGTTCACTGGGAAGCCTGGTTAGTTTGGGATTTTGGCAATGCAGGCTTGCCAGGACTCTGGGGGATAGAAATGAGTTTTTTTTACCTATAGCTGTCATTAACCTAAAATGACAGCTGGCAAGAGGAAGCTCCGTAAACAAACAAAATAGCTTTTTACAGTCGGAAAGCAAGACCTTGCCCTGACCTTCTCTTGGGTAGATTCACTGGCGTGCAGCAAACCACCACTTTATTTTAAACTGCACTTGTAAAAATGTAAAAAAAAAACCTGCTTCCTTGACACTTGAGTCAGGTAAGGACAAACCAGGCTATTCTGCCTTATAAATAAGCCTGCTCTTGCATACAAACACGTTTTAAAATAAGCTTATGAAATGTAAACACGCAGGCTTTTACAAAAAATAATTCAGCCTCACTGAAACCATTTAATCAGGGCTGAGCCAGGCTTCCTTCACTGCTTCAGAGATCTGCACAGGGGATGCTAACTTAGACCCCAAAAAACCCCTCAGACACAGATATAACACTCTCCCAAACATGAAATTCCATTTTCCTTTTTTGCAGCCCTCCTGTCCCTTGAAGGGGTGTCAAAAAAAATGCAAAAAGGATGAAAAGATGGTATTTTTCCTAAGGACCATCCCTGGAGCTGCATTTTCGCCTTGGTTTAGGAGTATAAGGTTATAGGAAGGAGAAGTTAGGGTGGGAAGGATTTCTTCCAAGCATTTGAGCATTTTCATGTACGTGAGCATTTTCCACACTGCCTACCTTCTTTGCACCATTGAGAAGGGTCATTTTTCTATTTGCCCCTGTCCTCCATGGCCCAGGAGAGGAGCCAGCCACCAGGAAAATTGGGCTGTAAAAATAAAACACAGTCTTGGCTTTGGAGGGGCAGGTGCAAGGGGAGAAACTATTTTTAACTCTTATTCTGCAAGAGGGGAATGTAGGGACCCCTCTAAGTGGGGCTTGCCTGAGTTTAAGAGATTTATTTGGAGGCAGTGGAGGGGTCTGACTGGTGGTTAATCCTGGTGCTGGGTGGTTGGGGCCAGGGGAGTGGA
>NW_010298001.1:5715-14459 GCF_000700745.2 Antrostomus carolinensis
ATCTGCTGGGGAAATGGGAGAGGCGGCAGACAGCAGCTCTGTCTCCTCCCTGCGCGGCTGCTGGGATGACAGGCGGCACAGATCTGATGCTTGTGGCTCTCCATGACCCAGGAAAGCTGCCGAGATGTCTGAGTGAACTCCCAGGGCTGGATCTTCCTGCTTGATTTGTTGGGTTTCCATCCTGCTGCAAGCACAAGCCAGGTAAACCACGAGGAGAGGAGCTGGGGATGCTCAAAGGGAAATAATATGATCCCAATGGAAACCCATCATTGCCACCAGCCAGAGAAGGTGTGTGTGACTTTCTTCCACGCCAGCTAGACCCAGACAAGCACCCTTCAGGCTTTGCACTTTATTCCCTCTCTAATTAACAGAGAAAGAAAGGGCAGTTGCCATGTCTGTGGAGCAGACCAACTTCTGGAGGTATCTCCCCATCCCTTACACTAACTATGGTGAGAGCATGGGGCTGTCACTTCCCCAATTTAAGAGGTACGGTGTAGGGTAACTCCCAGCCTTGGTGTGCATACATCAGTTGCACTGGAAATAGGTTATTTTGATCTATTGAGACCATTCTTACATCTTAAGACCTTTTCAGCAACCCCCTGGCACCATGTTGTTAGCCAAAGTCCTAGACATGAGGATGAAGGACAGCAGCCTTGAAGAACCAGAGCTTTGGTAGAAAGCTACCAGCTGAAGGAGACAGGCACAAGGAGAACACTCCAATAAGAGATGGTGGAGCACTGCATGGGTAGTTTCACCTCAAGCTTGACCGAGTATTGGTTTGGGGGGAATACTGCAAGGTGACTACACTAATTTGAGTAAAAGTTAGAAAATCACTTTGCACTGAGGGCTGCTTAAAGTCTTCTGCCATTTGTTGGGGACTCTTTGTTCCCCTGTGGCAGGAATACACTGTAAATGCAATACTCTGGCCATCAGAGACCACCACCCAGAAGTCAAACAGCTGGTCCATCAGTCCCAGGGGAGATTCAGAAAGGACCAGCCTTCCTTGATGGAGGAAACAAAAAGAAAATTTTAGGGATTTGTCCACCATGAGCAGAATACCAAGTGCTGATGAGTCAGGGAAGCTGCAAGATGAGCTCCCAGCAAGTTCATGAGACTACTGGCTGGTCTCCCTGTGTCCGTCCTGGAATCCATGGTAGAAGATTTTCCTACTGCAGATAGAGGATGGTTCACACCTCATGTGAGTGGGTTCTGCAGTAATCCAACAGTCAACATCTGGTCTCACAGATGAAGAGCATATGAAGGAATTATCAGGACCTGACATCTCATAAAGGGTGGTTAAGTCAAAGGCTGGCATTCAAGACTTCTCCATCCAAGGAACCAAACAGCCCCAGGCAGGCTGCCCCAGGGGACTTCTGGGTATACTACATAAATCTCCAACCTCATTAAAGCTCTGAAGAGCACAGAATCCAGCCACTGACCTTCTCTGGAGCAGAAAACGACAAAACATTTCCTGTTATTTATAGCAGCTGGAGAGCCTGATGGGAAAACCCCACTTGTGAAACGTGGGCTGCTTGCCATGGTTGCTCTGCAGAGAACGGTCAAGCTGCTCCGAACTCCTGCCTGATGGGACTGCTCCACCCCTGTGGCCACTTCACCCTGGGCAAGACCATGCCGAGAGGCTGCGCAAGAGGAACAGGCGCATGGGTCTTGCTCCTGTTGGCTCTCCCAGGTCACATTTGCAGGGCACAACTTGAGTTAGGCAAGGCTGAGCATCCCAAGAGAGTGGTCTTCAGCTGTGGGGCTACAGGGACCTGGCAGCCCTTGAGGAGCACCTTTCACCTGTACAAGGCTCCACCTAAATGTGGCTGACCTTACCTTGGAGGTGTCTGTCGGCTTTCTAGAGAAACTGGGGAGAGGGCACAGCCCCTTTGCCCACCTCCACTATGTGCTTCCCACCTCCTCAAAGCAGGGCAGGACATGCACAGGCATGTTTGTTTGCTGGCAGCCCAATTTCCACCACCCTGGCACGCACTGAAGGTGCTTTCCAGCACACTGAAGTCACACAGGTGCAGGAAATCTCGCAGCCCAAGGCAAGCTCTTCCTGCAACACCATGGGTTTCACCATGGGCTTGTTGGGCGACAGCCTCCCAGCACCAGCCCTGCTCAAGATGAGCGTTTGCTGTCATGCTGTTGAGGAGGATTCCCATAGCTTCTGTCTTGGGCTGGTGCCAGCGCTGGTTTTCTGCTTGCTTCCAGGATGAGAGAAGCAAGCTGTTCGTCATGCGCTGCTGTGAGAGGCTGTGAACAAACTTGCCAGCCATGATAGGAGAAGCCAGCTCTGGAGCTTGCCAGGCACGGCTGCCACGATGGCAACTCTTCTCCAGTTGAAATTCTGCGATGGCATCCAGGGTCATGGACCAACCACTGCCCTGCTATAGTCTAAAATAAGCCACTGGGTTAGGGGAACTGTAGGGTGACAGAGAGCATCTCCCACGCCAAGGCAGCAGTCAGCAGCTGCTGGAAGATTTAGGACCACACTGGGAGCAGCACAGGTCACACTCCTGAACTTCACCTTCATCATTAAGCTGTTGTTCCTGCCCAGGAAATGGTGCTATGAGTAGGATTCAGCTTGAGAGCAGAAACCTGAATTCAGGGAGCCAGGAGTCTCATTATAGTCATCACAGAATGGTTTGGGTTGCAAGGGACCTTTAAAGGTCATCTAGTCCAACTCTCGTGCAATGAGCAGGGACATCTTCAACTAGACCAACAGAGATCGCTTCCACCTGCCCTAAAGGTATCACCTGGAGCCTGACTTCTTGGTGGGCTCCTCCTGTCCTTCTCTGCCAAAGCTCCACTCAGTGAATCCTAACACTTCTGTGGCCACTGTGGGAAACTGAGACCCCTACACACCTCATCCTCAGCAACAAAACTCCAAACCAGAGCCCTGGCCTAGGTGCATCTCCAAAGAGGCAGATCTTTACCCATGGAGATCTCATCCCTTGTGATAGACAAACTACTTCTAAATATCCCCAAGTGGTTTGCCTGCAAATCCAATTAATAACACCGTATTTTGTCAACAAAGTCAGGTCAGTAGCAATTCATAGACTTCACACTGGTTAACCTTTTTCCACCAAAAAAGCCCAAGGATATTTTGACTCCTAGCCCTTGAGAAGTTTATTTGTGTGTGATCCATCCATTTACTACCTTCTGGCAATGAAAAGTCATGCAATGAGTATAACCGCTTTCTAATAGCTGGGGAAAGACTTTATGGTTGTGGCTGGGGTTCCCCAGCGCTGGAGAAAGAAAAGCAGAGCACCTGCCAAAGCTGCCTGAGAGAGTCCAAGAGGCTTGTAACTAGCCTAAGAGAAAAAACAGGGCTAGTGCAATGACCCAGCCATCAATCCCAGGTGAAAGGAGATCTTCTGCGGAGAACTTGTAGGAATTCTTTTTGCTGGAGAAGAAGAAGCTTTGCTGCTTGCAAAACATGTGGACTGAGGTCGTGGAGCCCCGAAGAAAGACTCAACAGAGAAAGCACATGAGAGAAAGACATCCCCACTTTCAGCCTTTTCCATGTCCCATCACCCAGGAGATGACCCAACACCAAACTAGTTCAAGCTTCCCCAGTGCCCTCCACTACCCAAGACCACATCTCATCATCCGATGCTCCTAGCATTTTGAAGCAACAGTGGATGAAAAGAGTGGGGTCAAGAAAATGGACTGTCTTAGCCTTTGCCTGGCAAGGATTTCACACCTTTCAGAAGCAGAAGGACCAGGGAGGAAGATTTATCCACCTTCCTCTGGGATGCATCTTTCACACCAGGACCGTGGGCTGCCACAGCTCTCAGATGTTTTCCACTCTGGGTAGCCCAGGAACCTTCACTGTGATTTGAAAGGGTTGGTCAAAAAGGATTTGACCGAGACTCCTGCACTGCCTGGGCTCTCCTGGAAAATGATTTACAGATGCTGTAACTGGCTGGCGTGCTCTTCACCCAGACAGAACAAGCATCTGGCAGGCCCATTATTTAAGAGCATGACTCTCCTGCTTGGAGGGTGTGTCCTGGAGAGCCTGGAGATTTATTGTCCAGATATAAAGTGACTGAGCTCTGTCCCAGGAGCAGCACGAGGGAAAAGCAAAAAGTTTCTTCATAAAAGAACCTGCTTAACACCACTGCAATTATTTGAACATGAAGGGGAACCCAAGAGGGCAAAGACACCCCAGGGTGACACAGGGAGGTGACACGGGGCTGGCTCCAGCGGGTGCTACCAGCAGGACCTCTGCTGTGGTGGAGGAACGGCTGTCCCAGAAAGGGACAGAGAAAGCTCTGCCTTTTAACAGCAGTTGGGATATTTTCTCCAGCACATTCCTCTCCCTCCAGTAATCTTGTGGGAGCCTGGAAAGATGGGTTGTGAAACTCAATTCCTCCCCGCTGGCAGCTCTGTGGGGATGTCAGTGGACAGAGCAGCCCTGCATGGGGGCAGGACCAATGTCCATCACATTGCAAACGCCGAGACACCAATAATTAAACTGGGTGGTGAGGAAAAAACCTTTTCCACCATATACCTCCTTCCTGGCCTGGCTTGTCCCTGCAGCAAAGTGGACTCAGGCAGAGCTTCTCAGACTGGAGCAAAGGATACAGCACTCTCAGTGTGATGCAATATTTGTCTCTTCTTGAGATTTGGGTGAGGTCGTGAATTTGCATCACTTTGAGCTGTATTTGCCCAGGGATAGAAAGTTAAATCCTCCAGTTCAGACCAGTAGCTAGAAGAAAAGCCCAGTGGGATGCACTGGCCCCTGGGTAACTCCTCCAAGCCCAAGAGGGACATTCCCTGGTACCTGACATCTCTGTTCATCCCACCAATGGGCAGGACATCAGATTGCATCTGGCAGCAGCTCACGAGGACGCTGGTCACAGCCACGCGCCAGGCTGAGCTGTGCACGCCTGCCAGCGGTGTGCGTCCGTGTGACGTGCCTTCGCCCGCCTCTGGTTTCAATTAAAGCCACTAATAGTTTTAGCAAGAAAACCCTGAAACAAGCACATCCCACGGTGGGCTTGCTAATGCCAGCCAGATGTGCCGCTCCTGGCAGGTGCCGTGGTGGCCACAAGCGTGCAGGTGGCTTTGCAGGGGGAAACTAAAAGAAAAAAAGAAAGTTATGGGTCAATGCCATCAAACCAAGTCTTTTGGGCTCAGGAAAACTGAACCAAGCCGGTCCTGGATGCTTTGCAGACTGGGCTTGGGTGAGGCCCTGGGACTGTAATGGTTTTATTTAGGGTGTGCAATAACCTTTGGCTCCTATTGTATTTCTGTTTGCCAGAAAGACAGTTGGTCTGGCTGAATTAAAGCTGGTGGTAATTACATGCCAGTGCCTCCTCTGTAGTGAGGAGGGGCAAAATGGAAAAAGAAAACCATGTGCACAGCCCCTCGCTTGTTGCTTTGTGCAGAGACGGTCCCTTGCCCACCTATGAGCAGAAATTCGGCCCATGTTCAGCATTAGTGCTTTGGAAAGTTATTGACAACGCAGTCCAAAAAGGAGGAGAGATGTGGAAATCGTTCCTGGTGTCAAAACGCATTTCGTAAGCAACCAGCCGTATCCCCTGAAGGACACCCTCTACCTTGCCCAGCCACTGACCCAGTGAGCAGCCCTCCCTGCTTCCCCAAACACACCACAAAATTCAAAACAGATGCTCCAAAATACCTGGTCAAAGACCTTCCCTTTCATCTGCTAACTGCTGCTTCATGGGAAGTGAAGAGGACCATCTTAAGTGGTCCTCAACACTCCTTGTGGATCCAGACACCTATTTTTGTCTTTTTTTTGGGTGGTGTCTGTCTGAGCCACTCTGCTGCTCTTCACCCCTCTCCCCAGCAGCTAATGGTCAGCCTCAGCCTTCTCAACAGTGTTTGCACCCCTGGGACTGGTTTACAGCCACCCACTTGCCACCAGCCACCACCCAAAAGAAACAGTTGCCAAGATGCCATCAAGATGGGCACCACTGCTCCCCCAGCACCAGCCAGGCACAGTACAGGAAAGTCAGCCTGGGCCGTGCAAGAATGAGGTGCAAAAGGCAGAACTAAGATGTCATTTGCAATAATGGTAGTGATAACACCTCCATGTAAAACTACAGCAGGAAGAAATCCCACCTCCAGCTGCTACAGCTATGCCCACTTTGAGTTTTGACTAACGCAGACCTGAATTTAATTGAGGTACATTTGCACTGAGGATTTCCTCTCGTCTTCTTCAGCCACTGCATTTCTAGATTTGACAAATAAAACAGTCCTCAAACTTCAGGCTCGTTATTGCTTGTGGTTCCTTCCCCTTCTTTTCTACGAAATTAATAACAGGAGCAGAAGGTTGTAAAACACACACTGACCACCCCCGGCTTTAAATGCAGCAAGAAATCAAATGAATGGGGAGAGAGGAACGAAGAAGATCGACTGCAGGGAGAAAATATCCAGCTGCACCCATCATGAGTGCTGGAACCCATGGAATGGTGCTGGAACCCATGGATGCTGATTTAAGCAGTCAGAAAACACGATGCAAAAAGCAAAATCAGCGACACCACCGACCAGTGACACTCCCGTGCTGCAGCGAAGGAGCTCACGGGCTGCTTGGAAAAGACTTGAGACTGGAAAGTTAATGCCTGACGTGATGTACTAAACAACTAGGGCCTGGAGAAGGGGAGCTCGGGGTCAAAAATCACTTAACATGGACAGATGCGATGGGGTCTGCTGGTTTCCTCTCAGGAATTTGCCACTGATCCTCCGTGCTGGATTAACATCGCTCTCCCTGACAAGCAGAGGTGAGCGTTGGAGGAAACTGTGTTACACCAGCCGAGCTGGAAACCATGAGAGATGAGAATAATCCTGCTAATAACTGCAGAGCCCAGCTCCTCCTCGATGATGCCAATTTATACATGGTTTATTGAGGGCGTGGCATGACAGAAGGACACTGCAGGGGAATATAAAATCCTGTCTCAAATAGACACATGCTGATGAAGTTTAACTCAGGAAGGATGAAAAAACAAACAAGCAAACCAAAAAAATAGGTTCCTAACTAAAAGAAAATTTGGAGGAAGTAAAGAGCTGGTAAGTGATGGCACCCAGAGCATAGTATCAATCATAGAATCATAGAATGGTTTGGGTTGGCAGGGACCTTAAAGATCATCCAGTTCCAATCCCCCTGCCATCAGCAGGGACACCTTCCACTAGATCAGGTTGCTCAAAGCCTCATCCAGCCTGGTCTGAAACATTTCCAGGGAGGGGGCATCCACAACTTCCTTGGGCAACCTGGGACAGTGTCTGACCACCCTCACAGTGAAGAACTTCTTCCTAATATCTAATCTAAACCTGCCCTCTTTCAGCTTAAACCCATTTCCCCTTGTTCTGTCATTAACTGCCCTTATGAAAAGTCCTTCCCCAGCTTTCTTGTAGCCCCTTCAGGTACTGGGAGGCCGCTATAAGATCTCCCTGGAGCCTTCTCTTCTCCAGGCTGAACAGCCCCAACTCTTTCAGCCTGTCGAGTATCAGCCTGTCAGCATCTTTCTTTCCAACAAAGGTACCAGCTGAGCTCCATCTGCCAAGGAGAAGGCAGAGGTCCAAATCAGGATGAGCAAACCAGCATCTCAACATCACCAGGAATAAGCACGGAGCTCCTAAAGAAAGTGCAAAAAGGCATCCATGAGCAAAGAACACCGGCAGCAAAGACAGTGAATGTGGCAGGGAAAAGAAAGGGTGGGGGAAATGAGATCCCAAGGTGAGAAATTACCACCCCTGAGGGGAAAGCAAACACCTTGCAGCTCCTCCTTTATCTACGCAGGCTCCCAGCCATCACCCCGAGCGTAGAGTTTTGCACAGTCTCATGCACAAAGTCTCAAGCCCCCTTGGTAGGGTTTCAATCAAAACTTATTGCATCCCGGATGGTCTAACACACCCAAAGAGAGACCAGTAGTACAGAGTTGTGTATATTTTGCTCTGATGAACTTAAATGTTGTAAATCCACTTCAGCTTTTGAGCAAAGCGCCTGGCACAGCCATGCACAGGAAACTTCTGCTTCAGAAGACCAGGGCTGAGATTAGCATGAGATTAGCACGGCTGAGAGCGCAGGCGGTCGTGCCACTACGCAAGGTTGCCAACTGAAAAGAGAGGGAAGGATGTTACTAAAGGCTGCATTCGGAAAGAAACCTCATCCTCCACCAAAATGGCTTTTGCATTGCAAAATAGGAGCATGTTAATGATATCAGATGATGGCTTCGAATCTGAAAGCCTCTGTCAGCAAGGAGGACGGTCGATGTGTCCTTCTGCAGGCTGGGATCATCCTTGGTGAAGATGTAGAGAGGGGGCACGGTGGGTTTTCCTCTGTCAATGGGAGGATAGGCTGCAGATGCGCGTCACTGGAGCTGTCTCCACCGCAGGGATAGGGAAGCCGAGATGCCCCTACGCCCTCTCCATCCCCAACCAGGAGCCCCAGGGTTATTTGGGTTGGCAGATCAACGGCACTCAGTACAGCCTGCCAGAGGATAAATACCAGAGCAGGGAAAAGAGCCATCTGAGCTAAAAGCCAGAGCGAGTACAAGAAGAACAAGGCCAAATGGGTACAAGTCATCCACAAATAAATTTAAGCTGGAAACGAGAGCAGTCTGCATCCATGCGAGCAGCAAGGCTCCGGCAGCGGCTTTCCCGAAGGACTCGCCAGGGTCAAACGGCTCATTAGTTTTAAGAAGGAAGCCAGCAGGAGGTTTGCATTGTGGCTGCCTCTAACAGCAGGGGGGACCAGCCTCCCGACCAGC
>NW_010298001.1:14484-22811 GCF_000700745.2 Antrostomus carolinensis
AGGACATAGGTCTTCTGCCACAGCCCACATCCCACTCGGTGGCTGTACCTGCACGGGTGGGCTATGGAGGGATGCAACTGCATCCGCTTGCTCCTGGAGAGAGGGAAGCTACACAGGGAGAAAAATAAAAAAGCATGGCTCCGTTTTTCCAGCTGACAGGAACTTAAAACACCGGCTGGGATTTGGGCTCAGGGCCCTCCGTGAAATTCAACTTGGCTTGTTTTAAGAGAGCGGCTCTACTCCCCGAGCACCCTGTGAGTATTTCAGTAATAGCAGAGGGAATCAGACCTACTTGTCAAGCGTGTTGCTATTTGTGCAAATGCTGTGTACCGGGGGGAAGCTTGAAGAACAAAAGTCCCCTTTTTATAGTGCATTGTATGCTGGCAGCGAGCCTGCAAATTAGAAGGAATTCAGAGAGAAGCAACAACAACAACAAAAAAGCCTAAGGGGCTGGAGGAATTAGGTTTGGAGGAAAAATACCCAAGAGAACTAAGTGTGTGGTCTGGTGGATGCGACTTCGGGCTGGGACTGCACCCACTGCTGTCCCATCCACGGCAAATCTCCCTGTGCAATCTGCAAGTTTCTCTACCTGTCCTTAGGAGGTAAGATGTGCTTTTTCCTCACCTCAAGACACAGTTCCACCACATCCACTCAGACAAAGAATATTTAAAAAATTACATATGTGATAGAAAGTTAATTAAGAAGCCAGCAGAGCAAAGGACAGCCCATGAACAACATCAGTTTGAGCTGGGAGCAGCTGAAAGGGTGTGTGGGGAGGAAACACCCACTGCAGTGGGGTTTCTAGGGTGGTTTTACCCCAAACCACCTCAGTTCATCCCCAAACCCTCTGAACATGCACGCAGAGGTGCAACCTCCCTGCTTGGATGTGGTCCTGCTCTCACTATCCCTACCATTCCGGGCAGTGAGATGGGCAGGAGGTGACCTGGATCATGGGTTAAATCACCAGCCTCCAGCTTGGCTGTGCTTCACTGGTGGCAGGGCCCCAGAGAGGGGACTCTGGCAGGAGCCCAGCACTGTCCTTGCAAGGAAAGGCTTGGCTGTCCCGATCTCGGGGTGCCCAGCCTCACAGGGACATCCCCATGACCAGCAGATCGCACCTCTGGGGATGTATCACCCCATCACCCTGGCGAGCACCAACGGAAGGACACCCAGAGCCTCTCGGGGTGGGGTAGTAGGGATGAGACAAATTTTCCTTCTCGTTGACCAAAATCCCTGTTTTTTTGCCCATCACATAAGCAAGCACAAAGCTCTAATTCGGCACTGATGGGGTGCAGGAGAGGAGGGGACACAGAGGCTGGGAAGCTGGGCTGGATGAGCCTCCCCTTAAATGCCCCCTAACGCCACCTTAAAAAATAATGAACTGGGGGCAGCGGAGGTTACTGGTTTGGTATGAGAATTTTCATGAGCATGAGAAAAAAAAAAAATTAAAAAAAAAAAAAAAAAGACCACATTGCTCCAAAGTTTTGTTTTGTTTTGTTTTTTTAAAGCAAGCTTCAGGGGCTCTAAGAGAGCAAAGCTCGCTGCAAAGTTTGTTTTCTGTTGTGCCCATGTTACCAAGCAGAGCTGGGTGAGGAATGTGCGGCGAGGGGCGCCCGGACGGGCTGCAGCCCTGGGGAAGAGCTGGAAGCCAGGTACAAAGCCACGGTGAGAGTCACCAAGCTTGGCACTGCCTGCAGCCCAGGACACTGCTCAGCAACCCATCTTCCCAGTTTAACGCAAGCTTTGCTTCCAGCAGCGCTCCATTTCTGATTGTAGCACTGCACACGCAGCTACTAAATAAACAGAATATATACATTGAAAAAGTGTTTTCTAGAGGTTGAGAGAATCAAGGGCAATTCCCTCGGCGCTTTTTCCCGGCGTGCCAGGGTGTAGAGTGGTAGTCGGCAGCTCCCAAACCCTTCTCCGGAAAAGTTCAAACCCTCAAATACTTGGAATTGCTCTTTGAGGGAATTTATTTTAAAGCCGCTTTAACGGCAGCTGGGAATTACCAGGGAGGCACTTTGCTCTGCAATTTCCCAGCTGCTGACCCCATTCGCATTAAGGGGGCCTCAGGCAGCCACCCAGCTTGGGAACATGTGCCGAGCCAGCACCGCCTGGACTTGCACCCGAATTTTCTCCCACCCTAGGTTGCAGGACCAGCATGGAGAGGGGTTGTTCTGCATGTCAGAAGCAAGAAAAATTAACTCACACATCCAGCTATGAGGGTGTGAGCTCGCTTAGCTGGGATGTGGTAGGGTTATTTTTTAAGACCCTGTTCCCATGAGAGCTTGAAAATTGCACCCAGCCACATTGCTTCTTCCCTGGAGCAAAAGCAGAGTTGGGAGGCTGTGAGCCTCCAAAAAAACAGGCCAACGTCCCAACGTGCTGGTGGCACATTGTTTTCCAAGAAGTATTTTGTTCTTAAAAAAAAAAAAAAAAGGGTTACTGAGCAAAATCACCAACAAGTTTGCAGTTAAGTGTCAGTAGGACTGTAACAGGTCATAGAACCATAGACTGGGTTGGGTTGGAAAGGACCTTTAAGATCATCCAGTTCCAACCCCCCTGCTGTGGACAGGGTTGCCAACCACTAGATCAGGCTGCCCAGGGCCACATCCAACCTGGTCTTGAATGCCTCCAGGGATGGGGCATCCGCAACTTCTCTGGGCAACCTGTTCCAGTGCCTCACCACCCTCTGGGTGAAAAATTTCCTCCTAATATCTAAATCTCCCCTCTCTTAGTTTAAAAACATTTCCCCTTGTCCTATCAGTGTCTGCCCATGTAAAAAGTCACTCTCCCTCCTGTTTACAAGCTCCTGTCAAGTACTGAAATCAAGTACAAGGTCCTGCTTGAAGACTGGAATATGCCACCACCAGAACTGTGGTTGTTCCTCTTGCAAAAGCCCCATGAGCCCCTACTCACTCCATTGCCCTGAGAGGGTTATGGGGCCCTTCTCTGCTCCATACCTACATGGGGACATCTTGGTCAGCCCAGCTGGGTTATCTGACTCAAACCTTAGAGATGACATGGTAGCTCTGGAAGAAGTGCAGGCAGGTGGGACGGGTCTGGTGGCGGGTAGAGGAAGCCCCATGTCCAACCACTGCTGGATGTGAACCCACCTGCACTGCGTGGCCAGCTGGCAGCTGTCAAGTCACTGGAGCAAAGTGGGGCCCCAAAACCACAGGCAAGGGTTGGGCTGATAGACATCAACCCCTCATGTCACAGCATCCGTGGACCCACGCTGCCTTTCTTCCCCCTGCTGTCATGCTCAAAAGGCTCTTGTGGAAAAACACAGCAGAAAGGAGAGGGTTTGAGTGGTTGGAGAAGGAGAGGGGGAAGAAAACAACCTGGCAAGGAGGGAAGGGCTGAAGGACACAAGCGTTTCCATTTTGGTGCAAAACTCCCAAGGGTGCCGCTCAGAGCATTTATTGACCAACTCACCCACTGTCAACAAGCTGGCCTTGCAAACTGTGGCAGGGAGGGACACTATTTCTGGTCAAGGCGCGTACAACCTCAACACTTTATTAACTCTATAATTAACCTGTGACACGCACGGGATTCAAAACACAGAGTCAATGACCCTCCTGGAAAGGGCTCTGGCTCTGCAGCTATGGCATCTGTGTTGTCACCCCAACATCACAATAAAAAAAACCATCAAGTGGTCTTGTGCAGTGGTTCAGGGGACAAAAAAATATATGGGAAGAAAAAGTCAAAGTCCAGCCAGGCAGGTGCAGCCTGCTTAAAAAAAACCCAAGGAGCGTTCACTTGATTCAGGCAATGCAGTAGATATAGAGGATTGAGCTGCTTCTTTCAGTATTAGAGGGAAAAATAATCATTGTCATAATAAAATGAAAAAAAAAAGAATTAGATGCAGCCAGGTCAAGTTCATTAAGGGTGAAAGGCAACAGTTTGACTCCAAAACCAGCTGTTCTCCTCAGACTGAAAGGTTGCATTGATATGATCTTCCTCAGCACAAGTCTGTGTGGGAACTTGTCATCCTCCCCCCTTCCTTGCAACACGATAACACACCACATTGCCCCCAGCTCTCAAGTTAAACATCTTATTAACTGCAGTGACGTAAAAGAGGAAATCACTGAGAACTATCGCAAAGATGAGAGGGAATACGTTTACCATCGATCGGCTATGATATTGCTGCAGAGAAATCTGCACGTAAAAAAAGCATTCAGCCCCTCCTTCCCCCCCCTCCTCTAATCGCTCGATGACATGGGAAACAAAACCTGACATCCAAACAGCCCAGATAGAAGAGACTCGCAGTAAAAATATTTTTAACATTAAAAAAAAAACAACCCCAACTTGCCTTCCAGGAAACCATTTGGATACAGACCCTGCGCAGCTGCAGCCGACCTCCGTGTTGAATTCATCCCTCCTGCTTGAGCATGGAAATCAGATGGGGTGGGGGAGAAAAGGGAAAAGGAAAAAGAAAAAAAAAAAGGAAGCGATATTGCAGCTGATGAGCCGAGAGAGGCTGTTGGCAAAGTGGTCCAGCAATCATCTGAAATTCAGACGGTCACGTGAAGAGTCTGTCTGCAGCTCCCGCGCAGCCCAGGCTCAGCACTTTGCCCAACTGCACACGCAGCAATTCGTCGCGTCGAGATCTCCCGCCCCACCCTCACCCAGTTTTCCAGCCTGTGCCCACATCCAAAAATCCCCAGCAGCAGGTTTTTTTTTTTTTTTGCACTGCAAGGTGACCGAGGGCTTCGTGTCAAAGCTGCTCTGGCTACAAAGGTAGATTTCTGCATTGCTAAGCTGCAAAACCACCCCCCCTTTTTGGTTTTCCACCTAAATTCCAGGTTTGCAGGCAGTGGGGTCTTCTCCACCAGGACAAGCACAGTGGCCATCACACCACTGCATCATGTGGGGCTGGTGGGGGTCCCATCAGCGTGGAGAAGCATCCAGGAGAACACCCCATACCTGCTCCTGCCCATCCCTGGGCAATCCTGGGCATGCCCAGAGCAGGAGACACCTCCAAGGTGAGGTGGCAGCTGGCTTTTTTCCTTATTTAATTTTTTTTCTTGCTTTAATTTTCACCCAGAACATTGTTGCACACTCAAGGGATGCTCCATGCTCCTTCCTCCCATGTCCTGCATCACCCCACAGTGCAGTAGCTCCCGAGGACCTACCAGGACCTAGAGATCAGCAAAAAGTCCCTCTGCAAAAGCTGTGTGGCTTTTCCACACAGCCAGCCTCACCATCCCACCTCCTAAAAACTTTGGGACAATAAAAATTACTTGTTTTTTTTCCTCTGCTTGCACCTATTCTTCACAGAAATTAGTAAAAGGAATTAAGAGACTTTAATACTCCATGCTGCTTCGCCTTCACCACCCGGCTGGAGATGCATTGCACTGCACTAAAGTCAGGCAGATATAGTGGGACTAAAAAAAGAGCATGTTTGGTTTTGTTTTGGTTTTTTTTTTAAAAAAAAGCTGGATTGCTTTTCATGGCGACTATATTTATAGGTAGTGCTGTTGAAATTTTAAGGGCTCCTTGACACAGGAATCCAGTCCCATTTCGTTGTTCACAAAGTGGCGTAACTTGGCAAAAATGAACATTTAAAGGACCGAGGGCTGCTGCTTCCCTTCCTTAATTTTGGATAAAATCAGAAGGGAAAAAGAAAAGATGCAAAATGCCTGGGGAAGCTGTAAGACGCCTCTGCCACGTGCTGCGATTCGTATTTTCCAGGTTCAGAGCATAGCAAATGCAGCACTTCACACCCACCTCCGGCCCGGAACTTTCCTTTTCTGTCAATGACCAAAAAAAAAAAACCCAACCAAACTTTCGTGGGTGTTTATTTTTGCTTTTGGTTTGGTTATCAAAGCCTCCTCTGCACTTCGTTTTATGGTTAAAAAAAAAAACCCAGCAGGGTTTAGCTCCAGAGCGGTAAAACTCGCTCTCCCCGTCCGAAGCCGCCCGGGAATGCCATCCGCCAACACACCGCAGCACACAGTGCCCAGAAACCACGCACTCTCAGCCCAAAACTGTGCCATTTTCTTACACAACAGCACGCTATGCTGTTAAAAGCCTATTTTATTTTAATTTATGCTATAAAAGCATGTTACGCCACATCCAAGGACGCTACCACCCCGCTGAGCACGTCTGGATGCTAAACTTAATTTCCCTATGGCAACATGTGCCTGTTTAAGACAAAACCCAAACCATAATTAAAGTTATTGATAGGAGCCAATGTTTACTGTTTGCTATTTTAATATCAAGTGCTGTTGGATTTCAAGCCACTGATTT
This sequence comes from Antrostomus carolinensis, assembly GCF_000700745.2. Lineage (NCBI taxonomy): Eukaryota > Metazoa > Chordata > Aves > Caprimulgiformes > Caprimulgidae > Antrostomus > Antrostomus carolinensis. The sequence continues at coordinate 20,740 of NW_010298001.1, forward strand.
CCATCGCTTGCAGGGGATGATTAAGCTGGAAATGTGCCTAAATGCCTCTTTTTTCTTTTTTTTTTTGACGTATCTACGGGCACTTCTGCCATCAAATCAAAGAAATGCACTTAGGAGGCTGATCCCAGCGGATGCTTCTCATCAGGGACCGCCCTGACTGGAAGTCAGGGAGTGATTTTTGAGCTATCAAGACACACATAAAAACAAAACTAAAATAGCTGTAACGAAAGCTTTTTGCTTCTTCAAGCAGCGCTCTCCGCAAGCGGAGCCAACGGGGCGAAGGCTCGCGGGGCTCCGGTGACGCGACTATTTTCAGCATCGTGAAAGTTAACCGAAGTATCATTCTCCCTAAGGAATTAATTTCAGGTTCAAGCATTTACCAAAGGTTAGAAGTCTCTTCCTCCACTTGCTCACCTGTCAAACTTAGTGGCTGCTACTAGCACCTAATGTCCCCAAAAAGCAGCTGTGTCAGGCTGCAACAGCCTCCGCTAGCTTGCGCCTGGATGGTTCACTCTGAAGCCTAGTGACAACACACTATTCAGTTCCTGGATGTATATAAATATCGATGCAGAATTACTGGTGGGTGTACAAACCCCCCAGCTTTAAATCCACCTGCAGCATTTTCAACATAGGTTATTCGCAACAACACAAGCAAAAAATTAGCAAACATTACAACAGTGGAATTTAAATCCAGCTCACAACAGAGCAGGGAGGTTCACAATGACAATATTTACGAAAACCAAGTTTTCTCATTTTTAGGGAAATTCACAATATTTACGACCAACAAATTTTTGTTGTATTTAGGGCGATTCACAATATTTACAACCAACACATTTTGCTGTATTTAGGGAGATTCACAATATTTACGACGAACACATTTTGTTGTATTTAGGGAGATTCACAATATTTACGACCAACAAATTTTGTTGTATTTAGGGAGATTCACCGTACTTACAACAAACAAGTTTTTGTCATAGCTGGGGAGATTCATGATATTTACAACCAACAAGTTTCTGTTGTTTTTCGGGAAATTCATAATATTTATGAGAAAGTTGTTTTCACAACAATTTATCTGCTCTACTCTTTTTCCACTGATATCAATAAATAGACAACTCAAAGCTGTTTTCTTGCTGATGCTCCTTTGGCGAGAAGGATGCCCATAAAACCAACCCAGCAGCTCCAGACTTTCTGTCACTCTGTTTACATTTCGGCTCCTTTGAGCAGAAAGATGAAGCCAGAACCAAATTAACTGGAAATTGGCAGCAGCGCAAACTTGCCAGATTCCACCTAATTGCTTGGATTAGCGATTCCAGTCGCATGCAAAATCCACCTTACCTACGGCAGAGAAAGGCATTGCATGGGGTGTCCTCCTGCTACATGACCCGCCTGCTCATGCAATGGGGCCCAAAGTCCCCAAGTCATGGCCAGGCCAGCGAACGGCTCATTAGCTTAATGGAAACATGGTCAAATATGGCCCAGGAGGGGCTGGTGCTACTGCAACTGTTGATGCGGTGCCCACAGCCGCTATGTTTGATGTCGTTTTCTTGCAAAGAGGTGGGAAACATCCATTGACATGGTAAGACTGGACAGCATAGAGAATTGGGGAGATCTTATCACTTGGGTACACTTCCTGGCTCTCTACAACTCCCTGAAAGGAGGGTGTAGAGAGGTGGGGGTGGGTCTGTTCAATCAAGGAACAAGTGACACGACAAGAGGAAATGGACTCAAGTTGCGCCAAGGGCAGTTGAGATTGGATGTGAGGAAGAATTTCTTTGCGGAAAGGGTTCTCAGGCATTGGAAGGGGTTGGCCAGGGCAGTGGTGGAGTCCCCATCCCTGGAGGATTGAAAAGTTGTGTAGACATAGTGCTGGGGGACATGGGTTAGTCGGGGACTTGTCAGTGTTGGGTTAATGATTGGACTGGATGATCTTAAAGGTCTTTTCCAATCAAGGAAATTCTATGTGCTTCACCCAGGGCCCCTTGCAACACTGAGCCTGTGTCTGGCCTTGGGAGGGTGGTGAGGCTGCTTGGAGCCTGGAAGTGCTCACAGAATGGTTTGGGTTGGAAGGGACC
>NW_010298002.1:0-6469 GCF_000700745.2 Antrostomus carolinensis
AGGCTTTGGCTGGAGAGTGGTCAGGAGAGCATCACTCCAGCCCCAGTTGGAAACTAGAGGAGACAGCGAGCTGAAACTGGAAAGGGAGGGAAACAGGACAGAGGGCAGGGGACAGGGGGCTGTGGCAGGGGCAGACACCATCCTGCGGTCACCAAGGAGCTGCTGAGAATGCAGCGCTGCTGTTGAAGCCATGAGCTGCAGGCAGCTTCAGGCAGAAGGAACATGTCAATGCACAGCCACAGGCTTCGGGCACGTCGGCAAAGGTGCTCTGTGTGTTTTTCTGTTCTGTATGAGCTGCGCTTCCAGCAGCCGGTGCTTGGACACTGCATACGGTGACACTGACGTTACTTGATGGATGGAGCAGTGTCTCCAGCCGCGGTGGCCGTTCCTGTGCCGGCGGTGGCCAGCCCGCAGGTGCCCACACAGGCTGCACGCCGGGCGTGTGCCGCGCAGGAGGATGGAGTCTCTGACACACGGTCTCTTGCGCCGCTCTGATCCCGATGTGATGCGGGTGGCTGTGATTCACTGGTGGAGGCTTATCAGCCCAGCTTTTAGAGGAGATAAGAGCCAACAGGAAGCATCTGTCAACCACCGGTACCTGTCCCCCGACTGTTGGCTAAAGCCACCCTCACAGACTGTACATAACTGCAGGAATTGAATTAACATTTCACAATGTGCAAAAATTTTACATCTCCGACTTCTGATTAATCATTCCTAAACAATTTAATGAAGGTAGTTGCAAATTTGCTTCCCTGAGGCCATGTACCAGAGCCCAACTTAAGAGCGAGGGAACTCTCCCAGTTACAGGAATACATTTGCATTCATCTTCCTTGTGGTTACCCTGAAACAATCATTTTTTCTTGTCTCTGGCCATGTCTGAAACCGCACTGTGTACTCAACAGTAACACACACACAGAGGCGAGATTCAGATCAGCGATAATATCCTTAGTCAGTACTTAAGTAGGTGCTTTCCCAACTCTTCTTTCCCTTGGAATCTACTCCAGTCAGCATGAATTTAGCATTGTTTGTGTGCTTTTGCTTCCAGGCTAAAGTCTATTGCACCAAAAAGTATGGCCACAGATGTGCTTTTTATAGGAAATACCCCAAGTAAGAGCCACAAAGCGCTGGATCTTCTGATCTATGCAAAGCAGCGACAGCAACTGCACGCTGCCTGTTTTGATTTGGTAAAAAGAAACCAGGATAGAGAGAGGGGCTGTTGGCTTCTCCACCCTAAAAGTCAAAAGGGGTCATATCCTGGCCACACCCCAAAACTCCCAGTGGTTACTTTTGATTTTTTTTTTTTTGGGGGGGGGTGGTATTTGCATTTACAAACTGCTTTGAAGAGAGAGTTTCCTTCAATCGTTTGGCATTGCAAGGGCTGCTGTGGAGGCTGCAGCTTCTGAGGATAGGAAGCTTTCCCCAACAAAGCCTCTGCCAGGATCAGAGGTGCACCCAAGCCCTTCACTGCACGTATGAGGCAGGAGATTGTTTCTTCTCTGGGGCACAGGAAGGGTCCCCTGCACAGGGCGAGGGGCTGGAAGCGCAGAGCTGTCCCACAGTGCCACCTCCTCTGCCTGCTGGGGAGAAAGGCTCCCACAGCTTCTTGGTTCCAGTGCAAGAAACTGGCTCTTGCTTAATTGGTGTGATTGGAAAGTGTATTGAGCGGTTCCACTCTGTGGCACAGAGGAGGAGGTATTGTCGTTAAATTCTTTGTGCAAACAAGCCTGGAGTGTCTTCAGGGACAGTCACACCTCTGCTCCGTTGTCCCCTGGATCTCACTGTCTTTGCAGTGGTTTCCAGGACCCAGCTGCTGTCCTGCTTCTTCCAAACACAACAAAGGTCTCTGTCCCTCTCTGCTCACCCCTGATGGTGTCACATCCAGCAGCGCTTCAGTACAGGCACTGCCCGGGGAACCGTGCCGTGCAGAAAACCGTGCTGGCAGCAGTTTGCCATCGAGTTTGGAGCAGTGAGTTGTCCTGGAGTGGGGAGTGGCAGAGGAGCTGCAGAACAGAGAATCAGGCTAAGGGGAGGGAAGGGAGCCATGTTCAGAGGAGCCTAAATAGCACCAAGTCTGCCAGAAACACGCCAATAACCATTTAATGGATTTCATAAGGGGAACTGAGCACCTCCAAGGCATTTTGCAGAAGAGCTTTCTGACTTGCCCACTCTGCTTCCACATCCAGGTCCAACAAACACCACTTTGCTTTGGGAAAGTCACCTTGCAGAGCTGAGATTTTTGTGTTGTGCACCAGAGGTCAGGCCCTCATCTCACAGCCATCAGTCTGTCTTTCTGCTGGGCTGGTGGGGTTGGATGGCATGTCAGGGACACTGTCCCCATCCCAGGGATGAGGTGCCCAGTGGGGCTTTTGGGGTGGCCCAGCCAGGGAGCAGCAGGGCTGAGCAGGCAGCAGCGCTGTGCCAGCAGTTGGGTGGCTGCATCGTCCCCTTCCATGGGCTGGCACTGCTGGGCTGCCGAGTGCTGCGAGGGAGCTGCACCCACAGGAAAACAGTGGAAATCCCCTCAGCAGTGTGGCCAGCGGGGCCTTTCCTGGGGAGGAACTTATAAGAGTGAGGGGGAGGGTGGCCAGTGGGCAAAGCCAGATGCTGGCCCACAGGATGAGCCCACCCGTGCCAGGCTGGGTACCGAGGGCAGCGTGTCTCATGCTGCTGAAGGGTCATCGCTCTGAATTGGGGCTTCTAGTGAGCAAAAACAGAACAAAAGCATCTGGAAGCAGCAGTGGTGGTGAGGCAGCCTGTGACAGCAGGAGTCCTGTCCCAGGGACGGGCTCAGTCCCTCCCAGTCCTCCGTCTCCTTCCAGTTCTCTGCTGACTCAACATAAGGTTTTCTCCAGTCTGATTCCTCGCTCATGAACAAGTCTCGTAAAATCCTGACATCACTTTTTTCTAGGGATTTTTCTAGGGATTACCACTCCCATGTTCCAGATTTTAAAGGAAGAGCTCATCCTTTGGCAGAGCCTTTCATCTCCCACTCGTACATTTAACGCAGTCAAAATAGGTGGTATTCAAGGATCTTATTATCTGCTGGCGAGGAAGAAGCTGGCCTCCTGCCAGTGCCTTGAGAAGAGATGCCAGTGCTACCAAACTATTTCTAACCAGCCTCAATCAGCAGCCTTGTCAGCAAAATGGCCATGGACCTGGCTTGCCTGCCTACAGAAGCTCAAGGCAGCTAACTTGCTTTTAAAAATGGGCTAATTAAACCTCATTTATAAATGCCTATATGGGACCACTTATGTTAATTAAGGACAATTTAAATGGCCTTATTTACTAGCATTTGTGAGTAAATTAAACTGAATTAAGGCCACTTTAATTCTGAATTAGAGTTTTATGCAGAATTTTAATCCACTTTAGATTTAGTTGTTTCAATTTACCTTTGTTAAGAATCCTGTATAGACAAGCCCTGAGCAATGAGGGGCGGGTACCCATCCCTGCTCAGAGCTTGGGCTCATGGCTACAGCCTGGCTGGGAGGGGACAGGGCTGGGGCTGGCTGGCTGTCTTGGGATCTGTGCATTCCCAACAGCGTTGGCATCCTAAATCCCTTGTTAATCTGTAGAGTGACCCAATGGCTCGTCTCACTGCACTTACCAACATGACTCCTGAGTGACGCGAACAATACCGGGTAGATTAACTGAATCCTCCCGTCACCTGCGACGCAGGGATTCAAAGAGCTGCCAGAGCTGCATTTGAGTTTTCTTTTACAGCGAGCAGTATAATTTATTACACAGTACTCAGCACATCCAGGAATTAAAGGAAAAAGCAAGTGATTTATGCCTTTTCTTTGGAAGAGGGTCACCATGCCTCATGAGGAAAGCTGAGCAGTAACGCTGGAAGAAAAGCTTAGCAACATCCCTTCAGAGCAGTTTGCTTTTATAGCCTCAACCACTCACATTTATGGAGACGCTGACTGAGAGACCATCTGCTTCTCTTGCTTGCTTCAATAAAGACGTCTCTGATGGCAGCATCATAGCTGGTTGCCAGAGTGAGAACCCATCAGCTGACGCATCACTCCAGTTTGGAAGCGTGCCCAGTGGAGGCACCAGTGGGAAGGTCACTCCTCTCTCGCAGGCCAGCTCCGCTCCTGTGCACGCATCCAGCACGAGCTCCTGGCCTCCCGACCCTGCTGCTGCGTGCCATAGTCATTCAGGAGAGGAAAAAGGAGCTCAAGTCTTCTCAGAAAAAAGGAAAATGTAGCAAAGGAGACCTAGAAGAGAAGATAAACAAGGATTTGCAGAGTTTACTGACTTGTGTTTTGAGCCCATGTGCCCACAGTACTCGTCACATCGCAAGCTGTCTTCCCAGTGCCACCTTCATCCATGGGGATGGGATTCCTTTGCAGCTGCAGCCAAATAGACTGATTTTTACCTGAAATATTATTGAAGTTATTTCCTGGCTTTTGAGGAGATCCTCCTATGCACTCTGCAGAGTAAGTTACTCCCTGCGTAGCCCGAGGGCTCCTTGTGGAGTCGGTGTGTTTCGGAGGCAATTGCTTGCTCTGGAGGAGAGCACACGCTCCTGAGGGATCACGCCAGAGTCATTTATTTGGCTGTCACTGCGACTGCCTGTGTGCCTGACAAGACACGGCCTTAGGTACTAGTCCAACTAAGCAGCCTTGATCTCTACCTTTGGTCTTAGTGAATGATGGCATTAAATTATAGAAGGACGGGCTTATTTCCTCAGTGACAGATGGATTGGGCACACCCTGACTATATTTTTCTCTTGCGCTTCTGTCAAGGAAAAGAGCCATCCTTTCAAGGTCTTTTTTGACTGTAAATCTGTTATTATTGAGGGTTGAGGGGACAGAGATGCCCAGGCTGTCCCACTGAGTGCTGTGCAAGTGTGTGAGGTCTTGGCTGGCCAGCCAGGTACCCTGCAGGGGAGCCCTGAAATGAATCCTCCCCGTCTGTCACACCCTAGGGCTGTGCAGCTCGCATGTGTCTCCTGGTCTCCCATGAAAGGTAAACCTGCATGCCAGCAAGGCACTGACAAACCACGCCTGGTGTCAGGACAGCTCCCAAGAAACCCTGTTGTTGACCATCCTGGCAGCAAGGAAAGGGCTTGACTGGGTCTGAGAAAGGGGTTCCCCCACATCCCTGCTGCAAATCCAGGGAGGACTGGTCCCACTGCCCCTGCCCAGGATGCATCGGTGACTGAAAACCTGGATGATTCCTCCCTGCTGCCATCAGCTTGTCCCAGCAGGCGTGTTTAACAGAAGTACTCAGAGCATTTGCACTCAGGTGCTGCCTTCTCCTTTCCAAATCAGCGCTCCTGGCTTACTGGGTAACCTCGGGTTTACCACAGCAGAATCAAAAGCAGAGAGAGGCAACAGGCTCAACTAATAAATAATGACGGGGAAAACCGAGCAGTTACGCAAGTGTCTCTGTTACACCAGCTATTTACCGTTTTACTGAGCCCTTCCCAGCCACGGCCCCTCTGCCGGAAAATATCAGCTGTCTCCTTCTCCAGAAACATCCCTGCCTGCTCAGCCCGAGTTTTGTTTAGATGCAGGCTCTGTAGCTGTGGATTTGCTGTACTCTGACATGCTTGGGAGTGTTTACTACTTCAGAGCTAAAAGAATATTGTAAGTTGAACAAACATTTCATGGTATTAACATAAGATGTTTAAATAGACCATTACAAAATATTTTATCCCACCCAGAGCAATGTGAAGAGCGGAGGATTTATGCCTATTGCTGAGCAAATACCTCTCGAGAAGTCACATCCATCTGGGAAACAGACAGTTTTTGTTCTAAGGAGCTGAAAGCAGAAAATGCCCGAGAAAAGCGAGCTGAGGGCAGCAGTGCTGGGAGCTCTCCTGCTCTTCCCCTCCAGGGACAGTGGAGGATCCTCCAGAGTGGACCTGGCCTCGGGCAGGAGATGCAGAACTCACTGTGCTACACTCAGGGCACACAGAGGGGAGATGGCACAGACCCCAGAAGAGCTGCCTAGGGATGTCCCTCGCTCTGCAGGGAGAAAGAAGATGTGTTTGCTCTCTCCCTGTGCCCTGCACATGTTGGGGCAGGGGACAAAGCCTCCCAAACCACCCAGGGCTGAGATCCCAAGGGAGAGCCCTGGTGCCTGCTCACAGCCTCATGACAGCGTGTCCATCACGTGCCTCCGGCGTACGGGCGCATGGTGATGTTGGGCCCCAGCTCAGCATTTGGGCTGGGCACGAGCCGGGTCAGCAAAGCTGGCTTCACAGCAAGGCACTGAGAGAGCCCAGTGTCCCAGCTCATAGCTGTTAGTCATCTGCAGGCACGGCTCTGGGATGAATGGAGACATGCAGCAAAAAGCAGAAGTGTCAAACGCTCTCTGGCCTGTGGTTTGTTGTTGCGTTTCCAGCCCTGAGAGCAGGAACATCTCCCTGAGTCACGGGGACATGCTCTCACCCGGCAGCTCTCGGTGGTGGCTGCAGCAGGAGGGAGCAGCGGAGGGGCCGCTGGCCATCCCAGCC
>NW_010298002.1:6498-6733 GCF_000700745.2 Antrostomus carolinensis
GGCCCCCCCCCTGCCCAGCCGGGGCTCGGGTGCCGGCAGCCGCTCTCCGACCACTTCACACGCTGCTGGTGCCACCGTGCAGCGGGAGTGTTAGATGGAAGATGACTGTGCACCTGGGAATAACTTCCAGGTGTTCCCAGGCTGGAGTGTCCACTCTGGCCACCCAGGAGGTTAGGGAAGGGCATTTCTACAGTCCTTCCCTTACAAGCCCCGCTGAAGTCTATAAACCCAAGGG
>NW_010298003.1:0-20497 GCF_000700745.2 Antrostomus carolinensis
ATGCTGTGTGAGACAGTGTCAAATGCTTTGTCAAATTAGTTTAGATTCAGATCTCCAAGCATATTTGGATTCTTAAATCATATCAAAAACATCCTAATGGATGTTAGGAGCCCAAATGCCTCTGTGGATATGGGCTGTACGCACTTCAAACTTAAATAGAACAGAGACCAGCAAATGTCCAGCAGTGTCCAGCATCACTGCGAAAATGAAATGGCAGTGGGAGAGGGTGTATCAGCGCAGGATTTTTCTTCAAAAATTAAACTGAAGTAAATTTCAGACCTTTTCCAGATGCCAGGTCTTTGCACTCTGTGTATAAAGGCTCAACATATGATCAGAAAAAGTCAACGTGCTCTGCTTGGAGCCACTGAGGTTAGGGTGAGGGAAATGTTCTAAAAAGACTGTCTAATTTTGAATCTCACTGCTTTCCCTGGTAGGATCCAGAGATCCACAGCTCAGAACACCTTACTGAGGAGGGGCAGGCAACATGCCCTGGTATGAAAACATGTTGTGCACCAATAGTTAAAGTACTTATGCAATGTTCAATTTTGTTTTCTATCTGGGAGAGTCCAAATCTACCTTCTAGCTGCCAGGATAAAGGCTGCCCTGAGCACATCTCAGAAATAAGGAGCTGACCTGCCTAAAATGAGCCTGAATGACTTTGGATGTGAGTAGAGTAAGCTCAGGAGGGGAAGGCGGTGGTTCCCCATCAGCCCTGCAGAGCTGTGGGAAAGGAGCAGGGTCCAGAACTATTGCCCAGGCTCTAAGGAAAGTCAGGCTTTTTCCTGATGGATTTGTATTCACCCAAGTTCTTTTTGTCTCATGTATCTATTTCTAAACTTCCCTCCTTCTCTCCTAAGTGTTGTTTGTTTCAATCCCCTTAGGCTCCCTATTTCCAAGCCTGTAGAGAAGTTTTACTTCCTGACTTTCTGGAGGTGCAGCCAGTTGTGTTTGTGCTTTCTTCTAACAGCACCTCTGTCAAACAGAAACTGTCCCTGCTTAATGCCAAGCACTCCTCAGCAAAGAGATTACATGTGTAAAAGGCATGAGAACAGGGCTGTAAACCCCAGACTAATGCTGAGTAAGAAAATCCCTTCCACTTTGTCAGTCCTCCTTGCTGGGCAAGCCCATGCTTTGGTAGTTGTCAGCTTTGCTGGCTCTAACTAGCAAGCAGACTCCTCCAGTGCTCTCCCATCCTTCTTCAGAGAGATCCTACCATACCTGTACAGCTTTCTCTTGATACTTTTCTCTCTGTTTAATTTCTGATACTCTCATGTTTTCTTTCTAGGTTGCATCTGCTCTGTTTCAAGATATCTGGCTCTGCTCTACTTGTAATAATCCACCATCCTGTGTTTTGTCTAAACTTTTATATGTGCCTCAACCTCCAAAGCACAATTGCTGGCCATTTACCTGACTGGTTGGCATGCTGGATTAGGACAAAATGTCTGAAATACTTGAATGTTTGATGCTGCATTTAGAAAGATGGTCCTTTTTCAAAATACTGAAGTATTTCCTAATGTTGTCATAAATTAATGTAAGGAGATATTTTCTGTTTAAAAATGTGTTTTGCAAATACCCCCTCAAGTGCAGCTGTTTACAGTTTATAAGTTTATTTTCCCTATTTGTATTAATGGCTCTTTTAGTTTTCTCAAAGCACACCTTAGGTTAAATCTAAGTTAATGACAGAAAGGTCAAAAATTTTTTTCAAATTTTTCTGGAGTACAACTAACTTAATATTTTAACAGCTGGCAGCTGTGGTAATTACTTTCAGATTATGCCTAAAGTCTGTTGGAGTCTAATTACTCTGATCTATGAACCAGGTAATTAAGGTAAAAACTCCCACATTTTCTTAGACCTCATTAATGTATTTCCTTTGAAAATTGTTAGCTAATGATGGTACATTAAGAGTTTATCCATAAAATGACAATGAATAATTAAAACCCTTGTCCTGGGACATTAAAGGACAGAACAGTGTTTAACTGCTCAATATCTTGATAATTATTTCTTCATTTGCAGTGGAAATGTGGTGCAATTTTGGGGGGAAAGGACCAATCAAACTGGGAAAGTGACATGGAAAGATACAAATAATTCTATTTTCCTTTGTTTACTTGCTATCCAGCTAATAATTCAGGAGGTGTGGAGATTCCCCAGGAGCTGATGTTTCTCCTACTGCCTGGAGCGGACTACCAGCACCAAGGGACACCGAAGGCTTGTGCCCATCAGGTGCACTGTGTCTGGCCATTTCACAGGGAAAACCTCCCCCACAGCACAGCCGCACTCTCTGGCACCGTGCTCCTGCCTCAGCCAGAGAATGGGCTTAAGGGCAGCCTCAGAAAGTGCCCACCAACTGGTCCCTGTTGGGAGAGCCCAGGCTCAGCTGCTGCCAAGGCTGTGGGAGCTTCTTTCAGCCACTCTGGTGCTGAGGGAAAAGCTGTGAGTCCAAATCTCACCCCTAACATCCATGGAAAACCTTTGTCTGCTGTACGTGTTTGTGTCAGGAAGGCTATCACTACAATGGCTACAAATGAAATCACAGAATGGTAGGGGTTGGAAGGGACCTCAGGAGACCATCTAGTCCAACCTCCCTGCCAAAGCAGGTTCCTTACAACAGGCTGCAGAGGCAAGTGTCCAGGTGGATCTTGAACATCTCCAGAGATGGAGACTCCACAACCTCTCTGGGCAGCCTGTTCCAGTGCTCTGACACCTTTATAGTAAAGAAGTTTTTCATTAGGCTTGTATGGAACTTTTGGTGTTCCAGTTTTTGCCCATTGGCCCTTGTCCTGTCACTGGGTACTACTGAAAAAAGCCCAGCCCCATCCATTTGGCCCCCCCACTTCAGGTATTTATAGATATTGATAAGATCCCCTCTCAGTCTTCTCCAGGCTGAAAAGTCCCAGCTCACTCAGCCTTTCCTCATATGGGAGATGTTCCAGGCCCTAATCATGTAGTATGTGAGTGTATTAGAGTGAAACCGTGTGCTCCAGCTGAAGAGCAAGTGTCATATGTGTCTCTCCTTCCGAGTAAGGGCTATGGGACAGAGTTGCCAACTGAGATGCTAGGTGCCACCAAAACTGTAGGGCAGACATAAAATGGCAGCAAAGCAAAGCTATTTTCCCTTATTTTGACTTATGAATCTAAGACTTGTGTCATTTTTAACTACACTGTAATGCAAGCTATAACCCGACAGGATGCAGCTCATTTTGCCATCCTCTGCTCTCCACCACATACAGGTGGATCTAGCGACGCCTGCTCTCTGGGGGAAGTTTTCATAAGGATGGAGGATCCAAGTCAGCAGATTTCCTAAGAAACTTCAACCCCTGGCTGCCTGCAGTACCACTGTCCCACTTCCCCACAGTCTCTGATACCAAGTTATTATAATTAGTTGCCAATATGTGTTATCACCCAGAAAACCGGGATCAGCACTTGAGTCAGATTGTGCCAGACTCTGGGAGGACACACAGTGCAAATGCATCTCTCAGTAATTAAATCTAATGTATGACACGCTGCAACAAGAAGGGTTAGACATGGGGGAGTGGAAAAGCAACCTGTGGCAATACAGTTTACCTAATTGCATAAATCAATAGATAGAGCAATGTTCTCTTGAGGTAAGTGAAATAAATAAAATATAAGAAATCTCTGTCAGTCATGTAAGAGCTGCTATAGAATAAGCTCGTTTGCCTCAGGACTTCTCAGAAATGGCTCCACAGTACCACGTGAGGCATGCACTTGCTGCAAAGCAGCATACTGAGGTGATCCATCTGTACTCAAGTATTTAATCTGAAAAGACTGAAAGCTTCAAATCTAATTGCAGCTGGTCTGCAAAATAACAACTTTGGTGGAAAACAGTTGAGGCATTGGCTTTGGATCAGAACTTCAAAGAAATGTTTTGGATGATCATCTGTTAGACCGGCAAGGACCTGAGTAATTACATATCCGGTGGGATTCCTGTATACAGGGAAAAAAAACAGTCTGAAAAAGAATATAAGCTGCCTTTATTTAATTTTGTCTCCAATAATGGTACATTATTTATAAAGTCCAAAAAAGTAATAAAGTAAGATTTTATGTGAGGCATTTTATTTATAAGTGAATTAGGTAAACAAATGAGCTAATTAGGAAAATTAAGGATAAAAATATTGATTCAATATGAGAGAGATGCACACATGGCTACTCAGGAAATCCTGCTGTAAGAAATTTCCAAGGCCAGATTACCAGACACATATCTGCTAAAGGATTAAATCAATCAATGTTGGGACTGCTTTTTCTCAAGAAACTGGGCACTGTCAAATCCATTAATTTAAAATCATTATATATCCCCACTAGGTCAAACTCCTGGCTTGAACCCAAGTCTTCAATCAGTTTTCGGCCCATTTTTCTTCCTGCTTCAGTAGACATAGCCTTTTCCCAAAGCTTCAGCAGAAATCCTCCTTGGAAGGAAACACAACATGACATTGTCAAATTAACATGGAGCACATGCAGCTCGCAGCTGACAAGAGATGAAGCGTGTATCTGGCAACAGCCACCCACCACTCTCCTGTGGACAGTGAAATGTAGACAAAGCTGGAGCATGCTGATGGGGTAATAGTTGCCTACAACTGTGTAGGGAGACATAGGCTATTTATTCAGCTCAGGATCCTTTGTTTTGAGAGACAACTGGGCTTGTTCTCTTGTCACCAGTATTGCAAGTCAAAATGATTGAAGATGCATGTTAAGGTCTTGTTCTGCAATTGCACATAGCTTCATGGCTTATGAAGCAGTGGCCTGGTAGTTATAATCATGCATGTCTTTGTTTTTACTATAAATCAACCGAGGATTTGCACTTCTGCTGGCTAAGGCCTTAAGTTAAAGAAGCAAATGATCCTAATACCTTCATCTAGGCAATGAGCAGTGGCTCTCTGGGAAGCATGCCTGACCAGTCCAGCATTAGCACCAGTTAGCAGGATAGTTATTGCCTGCTCCCCACTCCTCTCAGTGCTGATCCTTATGGTGGATAAAGGGACCACAGAGGAAATCTGAGGGTAAGAAGTCTACTAGCAAACCAAGAGGAGTTTATCTCCTGAAAAGACATGCTTTTATACAAAACTAGCAACAGTAAAGAAATTAATTTGCACTGTATTGTACAAGGGAGTCAAGGAGTTAAGAGGAGAAGGAAGTAAATGTTCCCCTTGTCTAGTTCTGCAGGAGGACCACAGGAAAGGTGAGGACCGCAGGAAAGGTCTCAAATAACAGGACATCTGCTGTTCTGCCTTTGGATATTGGTGAGGGGCAGAGCAGAAAAAGTAAAGCTTCTGACTGTCCGTGAGTCAAGAAGCTTTAGAGTTAACACAGCTCTCTCAATACAGGTCCCTGCTGGACTCGCAGTGGCAGCTAGAGGAAAATAAAGAGTAATCAAACTCTCAGTCAAGAAATCAAATCTCACACTGGGTTAGACAGGGTCCCATACTAAGAGGTACATTGACCTTCTACCTGCAGTTGAAGTTTGCAGCACCAGAAGAGGACTCCACATCTCAACAGGATGTATTTAAAAGTCTGAGGACTCCAACTCTACGAAAACAGTATGTCACATTTTGTCATCTGAGTTTTGTAGCAATAAGAGCTAGTGTTTTAGGTCCCCATCGAGGTTGTGGACCCAGACCCAAGTCAAATTTAGTTTAAAGCTCCTTTTCCAATCTACAAAGCAGTCACCAGGTTGAGTTAGCTGGCATTTAACTCTGAGCTGAATGCAAAGCCCATCCCTTCAAAGCAGTCAGAGAAATCTCCAGCCCACAAAGCCAGGAATTTCAGCTATGGATTTCATTATGACTGGACCTGCTTGAAACATTCATCCCTGTCTTTCCTTCCCTCTACCATGTTCAACATCCATGCCTCTTTTCCTCTCTTCCTCCAGTGCTGCCCCATACACTCTGCTGCCCTGGTGCTCTGTTCCCTCCTTGCTGCCTTGCTGACATGCTTGTCCTTGCTGTCCCCCTCTCCTCTCCTGGAGGTAGGTCAAGAAACCCTAAACTGTGTCATAGACTACCAGGCATGGGATGGAGTTGTTCAGGTCCTTATTCAGACTGTGCTATGAAGCACCCCATGTGCTACGTGGAAGGTGTGAAGGAGGTAGTCTGTGATGTGAGGATGCTCTTTTGTCTAATGTAATAGCATCATTACATAGACTTTTTCAGCTATAAATGTAGCTAGGGAGAGAATTGTCACTGAAATGAATAGACAGAAGATGATCACAAAGCAAATGCCATAGCTCTGGATATTGGTTTCACACTGTATTTTTATATTGTGTTTTCATTTAAAGATTTAAAATAACTTTCCATCGTAAAGGACAAGGTTAAAAAAAACCCAACCCAGCAATATGTATCTACGAAGGAATGGAAACCTCATAAGACTGTAATTTTGTGACTCACCACTGGATGGTGATGCACAACTATTTTAGTGAAAATCCAAAACTGTCTAAGGATACAGTTTTGCTGAGACAGACTGAATATTCTCTGTTAGACCCAAGATTGAGACAAAAAACAAAACCAGAACAATTCTGGACAAGCAAACTGTTGTTTATGGTAATTTTCCCACTGTTTGTAATTACCTCAACTTCATTAAGAGATTTAATGATTTCAGATATAACTAGTGAAACACAAATCAGTCATTGTGGTTTTAAAGTTCCCGTGAAAAACGGAGGAAAAAAGTAAGATCATCTGTTGCAGCACGTGATGTATTTGTCTCATGGAACCCTCACTGCATATTGTCAGTGTTATCCCATTGCTACATTTGCTCACTGGTGTGTTGTTTACTTATGGTTGTATTTCTAGCTCTACCATTTTGTTTTTAGGAAGTGTTTGCACTAAGATATATCAAAAAATCACTGCATTCTTATGGAGAAAGGTCTAGAAGGAGAGAACAAGATACTAAATATCTGTGAACTACAGATATTTGTAGATCAGGCTCATACCTGTTAATTGATTTGTTTTGTGAAGAGCTCTCATTGAAAGCAGGACTCTATTTTGCTGCGGACTGAAGTCACTAATGGATGGGAGGGCATCCCCTTCAATGAGCATCCTCTGTGGCAGGAAAGCTTGGAAGTTATTTGTGTTTTGTAAAGCTGTAGAGAAGTGGGTGGCTGCAATGAAATCTACAGCATTAGCCCAGTCTTCACCAAAATTTGCTTCTGGATCAGAGAGATATTTTAAGCTGAAAGAGGTAAAAAGAAAAATGTAACAGATAATTGAAATCCACTGTAGAACACATTGGTCTATCTTTCATCCCAAATGTGTTTTGTTTCGTATAAAATCCTGAGCAGTCTCAGTGACACAGTGACTTAAAGCCTCCTTCAGCATTTTACATTTAATTTCTTCTGGCATTACTGCCTCTGCCCAGACTAGACACAGCTCCTGACTCTGGCTGCAGCTCCTAGAGAGGAATTGGCATCTCATGTCAAGCCCCCAGCCTGCCCACACATTGCCACCTGGGCAGCCATCTCTCCCTGCTCATCCCATGTTCCAAGAGAGCAGAAGGAAGAGTAGAGCCCAAAGAGCAGAGGCCTAAAGTAAGAAAGCTCATGCAGATTTTGTTGGGATACCACCCTTCCAAAGAGGCATGCAGATAGGAAGATCCCCCTCGGCCACTTCTCTCATCCCCATACCTGTCCCGGAACTTGGGCAGCGCATAAGCAATAGAGGCAACATGCGCCCTCCACATCAGATGGAGGGCATCATCCAGTTTGAAGGAGGAGAAAGCTGCAGGGCTCACAGCTTTGTGTTCTGTAGACAACAGATACTGCAGCAACAGGAAGGAAAAAAGGCAGAGAAATGGGGGGTTTAAATTTTTCAGACTTATGCACATACCTCACAAAATAGTAATTTTGCAAGCTAAGGGAAATTGCTCTTGAGTAGTTGGAATGTGCTGCTTTGTAAGTAACTGTAATATCTGACATAGGGAGAAAAATATTATTACTATAGATTTATAAAGTGACTATGTATCTCCACTAAAGTCAACTGGAGTTGCCATTCTTTGACCTCAACACAGCGAGGGTTTTATCCATGTAATTTAAGTATTCTGTCACAATAATTCAATGGACTTTTGTATCTGAGTGTCACAGAAGCTTCTGTGCTGAAATATCAGATTCCTTGAAAACCTATTTATACTCTTTTGGCCACAACTTTCTGAAGATTTTCAGAAAACAATAAAATTATCCTTAATGGTTATCATTATGGCTCTTTGAGGAGTAGATCTTATAAAATAACTTCTGATACATACTGTTTAAGAAAAACAATCTTGAGAAAACAAATCCAGTCTTTCTCCTGAAACCTCTGCCTTCAGTCACAGTTGCTAAGAGGGACTTATGGTTTGAATTTTCTGACCACTATCAATTATTTGACTACCATAAAAAATGTTGAATATAGAAGTTTATCTATAAAAACAGTTATTTAATCTACAAAGTAAGAAATATTATTATCTTTGGGATTAGGGAACAGCTGAATGAGGAGGAAAGAGAATATCTACTTGCATAAATAAGTGTCCTTCTGAATGAAGTTTCAGCATTTTCAGTTTTTTAGATGTTCAAAGGAATAAATGAACCCTATAAAGCCAACGCAAGGCCATCTCTCAAGGGTCATGTTCTATCTCACATGCTTATCTTGCATTGATAAGCAGTATGGGAAGAATACAAATATAACTGTTAACAAAACAGCCTCTTGTGAAGGACTACAAAATTCAGAATTAAAGGCAAAAATCCATAACCTGCAAAAATCCTGGCCTTCTTACCTCTGACTTACTTTACATCATACTTTTCTTTTTTTCTGCTTGTTACTTTTATATGAAGCTGTTATTGGAAGCAAACCAAGCACTCTGAATCTTACAAATAACAGTAATAATAGTTTTAAAAAGTAATATTCTGGTATCATTTCCTATGAGATATGAAAAACAAAATGGAAAATTATTTACTTCAAAATAGGCCTTCCACTTATCCATGAGCTTGGGCATGCGAGACCGGCAGTCAGCCACACTATAACAGAAATCAGCTCTTCGCTCCTCTGGTGGCAATATTTCTATCTCGTACTGCAGCTGCCCAAAGAGGCCAGCCTCCACTGCTCCCAGAAAGGGTATGACAGCCAGGTAGTAATTCATACCTGTAACAGTAATTTAAAAGGAGGAGGTGTTAACCACAAGCAAATGAAAAATTCCCACAGAGAAAAATGAACACTCTCCCATACCAAATGCAACCATTTCAAATTGCTGCTGATCCAACTGTGTTCAGCAGTGGCACATGTGTTCTCTGCCACAAAGCGCTCATGTGGCCAGGAAGGACAGAGCTGCTCTCTGCAGCCTGCCAGCAGGGCTGGTGGAAAGGGGGACTTGTGGCGGGACAGCAGGGAAGCTGAGGGAAGGAGGGACAGAAGCAATGGAGGGAAAAAGTATTAGATGAAAAAGAACTTGAGGCTTTCCCTTCCCTAGGAAGTGAAAGAATATTTAAACTGAAGGACTTACAAGGCCTTTTACCTCCTTAAACAAAAATTCCATCATCTTATTGCCATCAGATATAAGTAGTGTTTATAATCTGTAAGTCAGTCTTGTCTTTCTTCCCTCCACCCTATGTGCTAGTTCCATTTCTTTAAAGATCAACTTTCTAAAAGGGTCAGAATTCCAGTTTCAGAAAAAAACTGAGTCTAAAAATATTGAATTTTTCTCAAATCAGATAAAAAGGGATTTTTTTTTTTTTTTAATAATGTGCTCATTCTGCTTTTGAAAAATGGAAAGAAAAACATCATTTGGGGGATTCTATTTAGACTGGTTGGGATACGCTACTCAGTTTGTGTAGGTAAATTAATTAAATATTTTTGATTATTCAAATGAGATGATTTAATGGTTGTTTGCGTTTTTTCAGGGACTCAGAAAAAAATTGTCCTGTAAGACAAATTCTGTTGAAATCTATCTATACATTGTCGTTTGAGGAGTCCATTTCCATATAGGCATTGTCTGTAAAAATCCCAGAGGGAAATAGGCTACACATGTTCTTGCACTTGAGACAATGAGCACTGTAGTATTGGAGCTGCATGTGGCATGCCAAACCACTTCCTTTCCTCTTCTGTAAAGCTCTTAGCTAGAAGTGGATACAAGTCTGTCTTTTGCTTTTTTTTTTTTCTTTTCTATGTAAAAACCACATTATAGTATCCTGTCTCACACACTATTATTTCCCCCATGATCCTGGCACTGGACGTATCCTTATGTCCTACAGGAGGATAAGGTGTTCTACCACATCTCCCAGGAGTGACGCCAACAGCACATATGGCTGAGTTAGCTCACAGCTGGTCCTTCAGTAGAGTTTGTCCCTCTGCCTTTTCCCTGCCCTGCCTAGTGCAAAAGTGATTCCCAATTTGATACCACCATCACTGAGATGACACTGCTTCCTGCAATGCATATTTGTGTGGGTGTAATGGACAGACCCATTCTCCTGTTACATCTGTGATATACATTTTTACAAATGAAATTCTCGCGTCTCTTAGGCTAAAAGGAACCATGTATTAACTGAATCCCGCCAGTTCAACAAGGCAACATATGAATGGCCTGGACTATCAAAAGTATCCAAGAATTTTGGATGTTTCCATTTTGGGGAAGATTGAATTAGCTGGATGTGTATTTTTAGAGATACGAAGGAAAACACTGAAAATGTTAGTGGAAATTCAGTTCTTTACACTACTGTCTTCAGTTTGTTGCTACCTATTGGAATAACAAAAAAAACCAACCCCAAACCAAAACCAACACAACAGAATTGCAGCCTACTAGAACTGCAAAGACAATACTAAAGGGAACAGAAAATGTGTGATAGCTCATGTATGCCAGGTCAAAATATTAACTGAGTTTCAGATGGGTACTTAAAAGCCTGCTGGATAAATTAAAGTAATTAAGTTATTTGGATAGCATGGGCACAAAGTCTCCCTTTATTTCACTCTACCAACCACAGTGAATTTGTGGAGGTGCAACCAAAGGCATAAATGTCCTGTCAGATTTGTATTACATGGGGTGATGCAAGAACCACAAAGCTTCCTGCTTGACATTCTCACAGTAAGTTTTAGCTTGAAGTACTGGCATCTGAACTAAACAAATTTGCTCTGGAGTAATTGAAAACTGTAATTTCTACAAATGTCTACTAATATAGATACCCATCGTGGTGTTTCCTATGTGTTTTTACATGTATTTTTGCAGTGTAGATATTTTTAAGGCTGCAAATTTTCATTTTTTTCCTTCCTCAAATAAGTTATCAAAGTCAATTAACTTTCATTTACTCACTCACACTTGGGTGTCTTGCTGCAAGTTTTTGATGTAGAATTATGTAGCAGTGGAATTACTTTGTAATACAGAAGTCCAAGAGGAAGAAAAATTCTAACTTGCCTTCTAGGACATGAATCCTATTTTGGAGAAAAACAGTGCAATAGTGTATACTTACAGGACCACCAGCTTCTTACAGATATGCACAGGAGGTCTCCATCTTCATAGCCACAGGAAGTCACACTGGAAGGATCTGCTAATCTGCCTGAATCAAATGAAATAACACACCAAATACTTCTCAATCTTTTTCACACAAGAAATCCCACTGAGATGGGAAAAAATGTCTATAGGAGTAAAGCATGCAGAATTTTGCTCAGAGGAGCAGAACAATTACTGTTGTTTTGCTTCATAAACTGTTGTTCCTGGAGTAGTTGTATTTCTCAGTCAATACTTCATACAGCACATAGTAATTTAATTGTGTTTTGCAGTTCGATTTTTTCCTCGCTATAAATGTATTCTCAGAATTTATGGAACTGTTTGAAAGTAGGACATTGCAGTGATATTTTTACGGAGATATAAATATATATGCACATATGGGCATAAACACATACATAGCTGATGCATCATTTCCAATAGATGCAGGGCTGCTAGTGTAGAGCTGCTTAACGAGCAGAATAGAACAAATTAAATGTGCTAGTAATTGTCTCACCTAATTGGATTGCGTGATACAGAATCCCTTCCAGCTTAATGGTGCGTACGAACATGGCCTTACTGTGAAGCTAAGCATGCAAATGTTGTATCTGATTAGCAGGGTTTTCAAGCATCTGTGCTGTAGCAAACATGCAAGACGTTTCACAATTATTCATGACAGCATGTAATGCATATTTTACTTTCAGCATGTGATGTTGAGAAACAGACCAATTCCTGAAAGCATAATGTACATGTACATTATGTGGCAATTAGTCACGTAGTGAGTCAGGAAGTCTGCTTTAAGTGTATGATGTGACATTACCATGGTCAGGTCCAATGACTTGAGCTATTCCAGAAGCTCTCAAACTCTGCCCTACAGAGCACTTACTCTCTGATGAGCCAGCTGAATGCCAACATTGTAATTTCTGTCAGATTAGAACTAAACCTCATTACATTCTTCAAAACACAAACCAAATTTTCTGATACTGTTTACTTGAGAAGAAGAGATGATTATGAACCATGTGTATACAGATTATCTTAATTATCCTCTCTAGCTGACTGGATAGAGTTTGTGCTTTGAGGCTTGCTGGCTGCTCAAGCTCATGTCTTCAAGTAGCAAAGCACTGACTGCGTGATCTTGCAGTGGTGAGGAATGCAGTTCAACAGGATTTTTTTTCCATTAAAAATTATATTTTTTAATATTTACAGAAAGATTTCTTTTTCAAGATTCTACTTTAACACAGGGCATCAGAAATAGGCAGCAGTAGTTCACTGAAGTGCAGAGGGGGTGAATAGGAAGGATAATGGAAAAGAAGAAAAAGAAGACAAAATGTTGCAGAAGAATTGCACATGTGATTTATCAAAGATTGTTAGCCTAGGTGTTTTGGAAAATGAAGAGTCTTGGGCAGTAATAGTGATAATTATAAGATATGTATAAATTACTTGGAGCTGGAAGCACTAACCCTACTTCCAGGTGTACACTCCAGGTTTGTCCTCTCTGCTCCCTCCTATCCCTGTGCTTAACATGATTGTTATTTCAGTCTTCAGGTCTATCCAAGCTACCTCAGTTTCTCTGTGTTGACAGTGCCACCCAGCTGTGTGTCATTAGCAACTGTGTGCAACCTCATCAGCAAGATTTCTCTGCTGTTTTTTCTGGCAAGGTTCTTAATGAAAAAGCTAAATGCAGTTGTTCTCAAGAATGATAACTGAATACCTCTGAGCATATCCTCCATTTAGCTGTAACTTCTCTTAGCAACACTCATCACTGGACTCTCCTTTAGGTATTCCCTTACGAGATTTGAAATTCCACCTGAATCTTTCTTAAAGTTCTTGCTCCTGGATTTGTACTTCCATATGTCATTTCTTCTAAGTGGGAGTAGAGACTGTCCAGTTTCCTTTGTCTGTGTAGGCAGAAATCTCAGTTTAGCTCTATCTCCCAAGTGACAATTTTTACTTCCACAATCTCATTCGTATCAGCCATGC
Organism: Antrostomus carolinensis; assembly: GCF_000700745.2. Classification (NCBI taxonomy): domain Eukaryota; kingdom Metazoa; phylum Chordata; class Aves; order Caprimulgiformes; family Caprimulgidae; genus Antrostomus; species Antrostomus carolinensis. Next base: position 13,423 of record NW_010298003.1, read on the forward strand.
TGTCTCAACATTGTCTCTACTGAGAAGTTAGGCAAATTACTGATTTCATTTTAGGTCCATGAGTAGATTACTGCAAATCTTTGTACCACTCATTAAACAGTAGCTTCTCTTGTTCTTTATGGTTTATATAGGACCATATCCATAAAAATATTTTCTCAAGCCACATAACTTTCATGACCAGACAGGATTGTTCATGCAAAAATTTCTGTAGCATTTTCAAGGATCTACTGTCCTGCACCATGGACTCAAATCCTACTTTTGCCTGCCTAAGCTTATTGTATTGGTACACAAATGCTTCAGTCATTCCTCATTAATCTAGCCACCCAGCTGCCTATCTGTGTTAGATTTAGCCAGCTGCTAACTTCTTTACTGTATGCACCAAAATTGTGTCTTTCTTTCCCCCTTACACACTTAACCTTCAACTGCTTACAATTTTTTGCTGTTAAACTCTTTCCAGTCATGTGATATTTCTCCTTCTACTATTTTTTTCTACCTTCTGATCATGTAATTTAAAAAATACATCTCCTTGCCTAAGGACCAGCCCTACAACTCTTTGGCAGGTGACATCAGGTCTTTACCATATCTGTGCAACCAGGTGCAAATGTTCCTCTCAGCCACTATGACTCATCTCTATTTGGGAGCTGTCACTGCAACCAGGCACATCTTCAGTTTGTGGATGAGGTCACCCTACACAACTAGATCCTTTCCAGCAGGTCACCATTCAAGTGCAGCTTCTGCATCTAGTCATAGTTGCCTCTGCCACACATTGGGTCAACTCTCCTGCTGCCCCAGCCATCCTCTTCAACTTCTCTTTCTTTTCCTATGCATAAAGAAGGGAAAGGGGGAAAAGCTTGCCTAAACTCCAACCAAATTCTTCTTGCTGCTGTCTGTTTGCCAGCTAGCTGCCTGATTGTATTTTGCTTACTCTACCTCCTTTTCCTCAGTTTGACTTAGCAGTTAATTTCTATTAGGTATGAATAAATGCTGGCAGCCTTCCTTCACCATCAGCTGTAGCACCTCTGTTTCTTTCCAACATACAGCTACAGCCAAACTGCCACCTCACAAAACTGCAGATTGCAATCAATAAAGAAAACAGGCAGACAGATGCATGTTCTTATGCCTGGTTACCACCAGGCACAAGTTCCTGAAAACATCATTGACTATAATTCCTTTCTTCCCACCTCTCCTGGTTGGTAGAACAAGGCAAGTCAACTCCAGTTTTGAATGGAAAGCTTCACTGCAAGCTACGTGGGAAGCAGCATGTGGGAGAACATGTTCTCTGATAAAGCCCTTGATAAGATACTGCAGCCTTAGCCTCAAAGGACCTTCCACACATGTTTCTGTGTCTGCTTCCCTAGCATGGCCAACAAGCAATCGAGAATAACTACTCCAGATAACAATCAGCTTTTGGGGAGTGAGCCATTAGAATCTGGACATAATTAAAAACCAACCAACCAACCAAACAAACAAACAAAACCCCCAACAAAATCAAACAAAAAAGCCCCCAACAAACAGAGCAAACTTTAATTTAAAAAAAAAAAATTGTTTAGAAAATAATGAGGCTATTTCTAAACTGATCAAAAATGGCAAACAGAAACAAATTCTCAGAGGGAGTGGTGGACTTTTGACTATGAAACTCAAACCACCAATAAAAGATCATAATACTAACAAACAAAAAACCCCTATCAGTTAACAATTGAAGAACAGCACTGCAGAGTGCAGGGCCTAAAATCTACCTACTGTAATGTGGAGCAACTGGGAATACCTTTTCAAAGCTTTTCAGCTAACTGAAATACTGCCCATCTAAACCACAGATCTTCTGGATTCTGACCGGTTGTGTGTTTAGCAATATCTTTTTCTATTAGGAAATTTAACAGCTATTGCTCAACAAGGCATGGGTGTTCCCTTCATTCAGGATTTCTCTTTCAAATTGGCAGCTTATCTCAGTATGTCCCAGATTTTACACCACCTGAGACTACACTGGGCTTGCGAAGCAGAAACCTTGGAAAGGATGACCCAAAGTAGGTCTGGTAAACACTTAGTTGTTCCAGCAGCTTAAGGACATAGCTCATACCTGTACGAAATTGCCACCCATGCTGCAATGGTAGTCCCCAGAGAATATTGCCAAAATTTTGGGATCCAAACGCAGTAAAATATTTAGCTGAAGAGTTTAGCAGGTTCTTATACACTCCCAGTCGTTCTTGATAGTTCCAAGCATTGATGACAATTTTGTTGTCCTTTACTAGGAAATCCAGCAGGTTTTCAGGGGCAAGGTCCCACAGAGGGGGATAGACATCTCCAGTGGCATCATTTTCACTCTGTGCTGTGGCAGTTGCTGGACTCAGGATAACAGTCACTATAAGAAGAGCGTGCGTGACAAAGCAGGGCCTCATTGTGAAGGTTTGCGACCCAGGTGTTTGTGGCTGCAGGGTTTTTATCATGAAAGGTGAGGGCTGGGCAAATAAGGGTGACTCAGATGCAGAGGTCTCCGTCTCCCTTACCTCTTTCCAGTGACCCTGATGTGGCGTTGCCAGATTAGCCAGCTGTGAGTAATGCTCTGTCCTCCCCATGGGACCTTGGGAGCATCAACAGATGTTTAAGAGGGATCAATTAGACCAGAGATTGTCCAGGTCTGTGCTGCCCATGACATATACTCACCCTCCGAAAAGGCTGAGGTGCTACAGTACTGATTGTGCAGTTGAGTTTTCAACCTTTTTGTCCCTGTGTTTCTCACTAGCTGTCACCTTCCCTTTCCCCGCCTAATTCCTTTGGGTAATGACAGGACAGCAATAAAACAGAGCTCACCCCAGAACAGGCACAGGCAGGGTTAGGTTAGGGCTGAGGTGCTCTGAGGAGGGCTTCAGGCGCCAACCAAGGAGCAGCAGTGACATATGGCAGGCACTGATGTTGGCAGCTTTGTCTTTTGGTCTTGGAACAACTGCCTGCAGCCTTCAGATCCTAAAAGCGTTGGAAGTCCCCAAATCAACCTGGTTGCAGGCCACAAAGCACCTGGCTAGCTGTATTTTTAGCCTTGGAACAACTGCCTACAGCCTTCAGATCCTAAAAGTGTTGGAAGTACCCAAATCAACCTGGTTGCAAGCCACAAAGCACCTGGCTAGCTGTATTTTTAGTGTGTGTTTGTCTTGTATGGAAATGGTCATTATAAAGAGCTAAAGTCTCATACAAAACTTCCATGATCTTGTAGACTCCAAAGGGAGTATAAAGGCCACCCCTCCACTGATAAAATCAGTGTCAGACTAAGTTACACTCCAACAAAATTGAAACTGTCTGGTTACCTTCACCTCACCTACTTCTAGGACTTGATAATCTTCAGCTGCTTTTTCTCAGATAAGCAATGGTTACAAAAGAGCACTCAATAAACCAACACATCGTTTCTTATCTCTGTAGTCTTTCTTTCACGTGAGAAAAACTGCAAATGCCCATTCTATGAGTTTTGCTTGGGCTTTGTGTGCTTAAGGTACCTTAAACCCTGGATGGGAGCAAGTCAAAATTGTCAGCAAACTTTTGAGAGTAAATGTAAAATAAATGTATCAATTCAAAATTTTTCCAGCCTCTCTATTTATTAAGGAGACTTTCTAGTAATAGCATAATTTTTCAAGTATCACTTTTTATTTTTGGCTCCACTACTGAGAAAGAAACCCAAAGGCTTTTGAAAAGCAATCAGTGTCCAACAGAAATTAACACAGATCTGAGAACTCTTTTCCTAATCAAGCTGCCGCACAGAGGTTTCAAATAATCAAATTGTTCTTTCATTAAGTTTCTATGGATGGGATTAATCTAACCTAACTGTGGACATTTAAATATTAACCTAGCTATGTCGATTCCCTCAACAGCAAAAGCAGAGAATCAGGCATGTCCAAAATGTAACTTGCTTAAAATACACCACGGAGAGATGTATTCCTCTTGACTGACTGTAGAGGGAAATTTCACTTTAGGTGCTGAAGGTAGAGAGATGTGAACAAACATCTTAATTTTTCACAGAGATACCACATATTTACATCCTCATAGCAGATTACATATAGCAAATGAACAGGTTTCATGATTGTGTGGAACTTTATCCTGCGTGAAGAACTGTCCTCCTGCTCTGCTCTCTAGAAACGCAGATTCTATTAACACCAGTCTGGGCAGGCATAAGAATATGAAGTACTAGTCTGGATGCAGAAACACACATTCTCAAAAGACTTGCAATGAAGAATTAAGATAAGTTAATTACATAATGCTTGCCTTATATAATTTTTTGAGCCATTTGATTAAAAAAGGTGCTATACAATAAATGGTAAATAACATAAAACAAGAATACGCCTAATAGAGAGACTCTGCTGAATTCCTTCACTTTTTGAAGTTTGACTCTTCTGACTTATGGTAACAAAAAGATTTCAACACCCCAGTTAATCTTTAAAGAGTCAAGAATAAATTTTTAAAATTAATGCAATAAAAATATTCTTCCTGCAAAATATTTTAATTCATTTTATAGCTCTTACACCATTTTCCTACTCATCTGTGTGGGCAAATAAGTTGCTGAAGTTTTTGTAAGACTTTGAGGACAACAGCTTTCCTTTGAGAAATCTCTGTGCTGGCATTTCCAGCTTGGAATCCAGTCCTGCTGGTTTGCTGCCCTGAGCAGAGGGGAGGATTCACGTGACATCAGATGGACTTGAGTTGTGTTGGTATTGGGTCTTGAGTCATAGCACCCATTCAGGGATGTCAGCATTTTAAATAAGTAGAAGATTAAGGAAGACTATTAGTAATGTCAGATTACTATTCTATTCATCACTCTTAATAAGTGCTCTACCAGTACAACTGTGCTCTTACAGACACTGTAGCAGAATCAAGCACTGAAAAAGATTGTAGATAGTGATAGATGGTAAATTCAGGTTTGATATGTATTTTTTGTCAAGTTTTAAGAAAAAAACACTGTCATTTTCAGCTGGGGTCCAGAGTTTGCTTCAAGATAACTACAGAAAAGCTGATAAGCATCAACTAGATTAACTGAGGTGACTATAAGAAATGGCAGCCCATGTTTAAGGCCCAAAACTACCAAAAAATAAAATTTCTTAGTCTTCATGGGAAGCTGAGGAAGGAACAGGCAAGCCAGCGAGGAAGAGGCATCAGTACCTTCACTGGAATTAAGTCAGAACTGGTGCAGAACTTTGCAGGTAAGAAAACCTACAGGTAACCTGGGGATGTCATTACCCTTCAGTCATGTAAAAGAAGCACTGAAAGTTTACCCGCTTTCTTCTAGGGTAGATGTCCTAAGGGGAAGAAGAATGAGATGGAATATTGGCCTGGATGAGCATCCTTGTCACCTGGCACCCTTTTTTCATGCCCTGACACTTCCAGCAGTGATTGTGAGGGCTGCTTCACTGCAAGCTGTTCCAGAGAAAACAAGACCACATAGTAGCTAAAGGTATTTATTTATTTATTTCACTGGATAAACTTGTAAAAGTAAATATATTTAGGTTGCTTACCAATCTCTGTTGCTCTTGTCTCCAGCTATTGCTTTGAACAGATTTTCTTTTTGGGACAGGCCTTTCCTGTTTGGCAGGGAGGATCTCTCTGGCTCCAGTGTTCTCCAGTAAAACCCCGTGAGAGGGCTATAAAAGGGATTTTAAATTGCTACTTCACTTCTCTTAGGTGTGGTTGTGAGTAAAGGTCATCAGCCAAAGAAACCTGTGGTCACGAGTGAACTCTACCACTAATGCAGCAACATGTGTTGTGGTAAGAGCATCAGGCATCTGAGGGGAAGTTACATTGTGTGTGTGGTGGATTTAGCACGAGGTGCTGTGTCCTCATAGCCTGGCTCCTCCATGCATCCTTGGACCTAAAATTTCTGCTTCTTTAGAAAACATCTTTCTCATATTATCTATTAATCCTATTCTCCCCTCTGCAAAAGCCTTCACATGTTATCTGCTGATCTTGCCTCCCCAGAAAGAGTAACCTGTGCTGCAGATCCTGACAATTCAGGCTTTAAATTGTACTGATGAATCCTATTGATAAAGGACAGTCATCATAAAATATTAACTTTGTCCTTTTTTTTCTTTAACAGAAGCAATCTACTGAATCGAGCATACAGAGTAGCAAAAAAACCCCAACAAAACAAAACAAAAAAGAAAAAAACAAAACCCAAAACAGATAATGAATCATGTTCCAAATCAAATCCAATCACTCCTATTTAGGAAATACCAGATTCATAGCTGTGTTGGGGTATTTACCATAAGTAGTTTTTCTTTCCCAGATGAAGCAGTCATTTTTCCATGAGGCTGGTTGGGTGAACGACTAGCTGGATAAATGACTACAAAGACAAGTGTAAATCCAATGTTTCCAGAATTCCAATTCCTAATACTAAAAGAAGATGAACTACCAGCAAGGTACAAATACTGATTTAGGAGCAAGCCCACCCAAGATGTGTAATGGGTACCTGATATTGTCCCAGATGTATTCTTTCAGATCAGAGTGCTCCAGAGGAGGAATACTGGCAATAATCAAATTTCCTGAGCAGACATGCTTGTAGGACTAATGTTAAGGTCTATATATAGAAAAAACACCAAACAAAACCCCCTCCATCAGACCTGAAAGAAGAAAATTTGAATTAACCTATATTCTTCATTTTCATAAGGGTATTATGGAGGTGTATTTACTTTATAGACTAGTTCAGATGGTACCATAACCTTCTTATCTCTTTGTTATCTTCATCTCAGAAGGTGAAGGTTCAACTGATCATAGAGTTAGATATCTGTACAGATATATGGACTTCATCATCACCTATCATAAAAGACATCAACCTTAATTTCATAACATGATGGGATTCATTCTTTTGAGGCAAACCACACAAAACTCCCACTCACTGAAACACACATTTAAAAATTGGTGAAACCCAAACAGATAGATATATTCCTGAGAGCATCAGGGTTCTAAACAATTGCCTAATGCAGAAAGTCGATAGTAATTTTTTTAATATAATGTCTATTTTGTCAGAGATAGTTACTCAAATACAACCCTAAGTCTGCTTAGAAACTCAAGGAAAACTTTTGTCTGTTTGTTTGTATATCACTAG
>NW_010298003.1:20525-23396 GCF_000700745.2 Antrostomus carolinensis
CACTGTCAGTTGGCTTTTTTCAATCTTTCATTAATTATGCATCCATTTATAAGACAAATTAACTGAATATTCACTTATATTTTTAGCATGGCATTTTAATTAGATGAAAATGAGAATAAGTGGGAATAACTAATCAGAAAAAATCAGCATAATGGCAAAGATTCATTAAAAGAAAGGCACAAACATCCAAAGCAGTAAAACGGTAGCTAGATGCTAGTACTCAGATTAACTGATGTGAAGTATGTAAAATGACAGCGTCAATTAGAAACTTGGACCAAACCAGCTTTTTTGCCATTTGTAAGGAGTAAACAATTAATTCAGAAATTTAAATTAGAAGATATTTTAACCTCTTGAAACTCAGAGACTGCAGAGGAAATTTTTAGAGGACTGTGATCCATCTTCTTCCAGCTGCAGCCATTTTCCTTAGACTGAAAAAATAAAAGGGAGGGGGAGGGGAGAAGCTTCCTTGCAAGAAAGGAAAGGAGAGCTAGCTAAAATGTTTCTCAAAGAAATAAATTAGTCTTTATTGTGTAAGCAGAAAAAATAAATTTTGGTACAAGACAACTCGAAAGAAACATTATAAAATAAAAGACAGGAGGTATAAATCATCATTACATTTATTGCTTAATTTTCCTCCTGTCATGGGAAATAATAACACTCTTGTTTTTTCTAATTGATATTCTGTGTTGGTATACAACACAGTAATTTGGTTTCGCTCTTTCATTCACAGTGACAGAGGAAATAAGGGTGATTTTCAAGAAAAACTGATTTCAGTCTTGTTTAGAGAAGTGTGAATAACCCACTACAAACAAATTCCAAATCTATTTGATTAAATTAAGATCTATATTTAACCATAAGCATGGTACTATAGACCTAGGAAAGGTATGGAAGGAGCAAACATATGCACGGACAGATATTAAAAGAGAGAAATGACTGGATATTGACAGATACTTGTGCAACAAAGCTAGCATCATTTTGAGACGAGACATTATGTAATATATAGAGATATGTCACATCACCACATTGATAGATGACAGAAAACACATTTTTAAAAAACAGAATAGTTTTCTGGAAAACATGATAAATATTTCCATTGTCCATTTTTTTCATACTTTTGTTTGACTTCATTTCTATTTCTTTTTAGATCGCACCCCAAACTCCAACACCTGGATGCCCCCAAGGTTTCTACTTCTGAGATTTCCCACATGACATGATTTCATACTCACTGACATCAATTCCATAATACAAGTGTCCAATGCATAAAGATTCATGTGAAATGTATTTCCTGTAGCTGACAGCTATCTGCTGATATTACACAGCAAACATAAACATGACTAAGTGCCGCAAAGGCCCTCTAGCTTGGGACCGTAATGAAACCCCTGTGGCACACAATGGGGCAACTACTGTGAGTCAGGGCTTTCTAGTTCATTGCCTCATGTCACCAAAAAATTAGGCCTTAGATTATCAAAGGGATGCAAGGGAAACACTTATTTGTTTTAAATGGATTTGAAAGGCACTTGTTATAGTCCACAACAATTCCTATCAAACAAGAACCTCTGAGGACTCACTGATCTCACTGGAAAAAATGTCCAGCTTCCCAAATATTCCTGGCGTCTTCCAAAGAGCCATTTCCTCAAATGAATGTGGCACATGACCTTACTCAGCTCGAGTCATATTTAATTATTCTCATCAAGAGGATGAGAATAGTCTTTGTTTAAAAAAAAAAATAAAAAAAAAAAAATTGTGTCCCCTTAAGCCTCCTACACAGCTCTCTGTCCTGTGCTACCTTGATTTCCAATATAACCTGAGTTCATCCTCTCCCTGCCTGCACTGCCGCTTGGGTCATGCTCTGTAGTCTTTACCGGGAGCCACAACATGGTGCTTACTCACAGTGGGTGGCAGGCCATGGGAAACCATCCAGCAGAAGAGGCTGGGGAGCAATGATCTGAATTTTTTTCTGTTGTTTGGGTGGTGAAGTCAGCTGCTCTTCTCCCTAGAAATAAAGGTTGCCTTTTCCAGAGGGTGATGAGGTCTGTTAGAGATGACTAGGAGTGTCACTGACATAGGTCTAAGAAAGCCTTACACTATAGCCTAGATTTAAATGAAAGACCAGGGGTATATTTTTTTTGCCTTAGCACAGACCTTGCTACAGGCTAATTCACACATACTAATGTGGTACACAGTTAAGCACAACCAATCTTAAAATATCAAAATCTTGAAATCTTAAGCTTCCAAGAAGGAGGCAGAAGACAAAACCCCTCCACAACACTGAATGTAAACACCCAAGCTTTACAGAAGGCAGGTTTATGAAGTCTGTGACTTCCTCATGGATTTCTGTTGCATTTTCTTCTAATTAATCTAGTTAAAAAAGCTTAACCTTGGAGGGAGAAAATTTGGATTCTTATTGTGATTGTCTGCCTTTGAACAAGTAATTAAAAAGTAAAGTGTTCTAGTTTATTTTGTCTGAGTGGATACATCAGAGTGAAAGAGAGACTCTGATCCTGGACTTTTACCTTATACTAAAATCTCACATCAAAATTCTCTGATTTAACTTCATCTGCAAAAAAAGCTTGCAATAAGATATTTTATACTTTTGTTACACAACTGTGAATACTGACAATGTGAGCATAACACAACCTCTAACCCAATGATTTTTTAATTTTTTTTTTTTCCTGTCTTAGGGTTCGCAGGCTGACAGCTGGAAATAGGGAATTTACCTTCCATTTCCTTTGGAGTCAGCACTGGTGCCAGGTAATCTGAGTGAATAAGGATGGTGAACTTCAGGTTCCTGTAAATTTGTACATGACCACTAGATGATGCTATATAACTTTTCAATCGCTCTATTACTGCCATAGGTAACCGGGGCGGGGG
>NW_010298004.1:0-2386 GCF_000700745.2 Antrostomus carolinensis
CCACTCACAGCAGCCAAGATCTGAGGGGTCCCCATCAGAGCCAGGAGCCATAAAGCCCTCACCTGAATCCAGCCCGAGCCTTCCCCATCCCACCCCTCATGCACCCCCTGCCCTCCCCACTCTCCCCAGTCCCCTCAGGCTGCGCAGCACCCAGGTACCTTCCCCCTTGCTCCAGACCTGGGGCTGGGTAAGCGCTGGCCCCCGTGGGGAGGCAGGCAGCAGGCTGCAGCTTCCATGGTGGCAGGCAACAGCGTCTCCTCCAACACTGCAGAACCTTGGTGAGGACACCTTTATAGCCCTGCCCCAGCCGGTGCCTCAAATTCTTCGGGGCAGGGGCAAGGGCAGGGGAGCGAGGGATTAGAAGTGCAGGGACAGCAGTCCCCGTGGTGTAAAATGTGTCCCAGTTGTGTAAACATAGAGTCAGGGGGAGGCTGGGGGCGGAGGGGATGCAATCTTTGGTGGAAAAGCAAAACACAGAAGGGAAAAGTTAGACACCATTTGTGAGAAAATCCCCAGGGGGGAACAGGGGAGGGCAGAGACAATTAACAAGGATGATTAAATGCTCTTTGTAGCCATTTGCATAAGGGAGGGGGAACGTGAGGAAGGGATAAGGAGTGCTGGGGCAGCATGATGGGCATAGGACAGGGACAGTGCAGTGGCACATGTGATGGGACAGCCTGATGGGCATGCCATGAGGACAGTGCAATGGGCATGATAAGGACTGTGAGGGGCATGATGAGGACAGCACGATGGGCATGTGATGGGGACAGCGCGATGGGCTGCAGCGGTGGTGGCAAGCACAGAGCAACCAGGAGGCAGGTGATGGGATGCTCAAGAGAGGACAAGGGGGGAAGATGGACAGAAGGGGTGGACCCCAGGCACAGGCAGGGCAATGGCCCTGCTCAGGCATCCATGGCCCCTGCTTGGGTCGCCCCGGGAAGCTGCCAGACCCTGTTTCTGCACTGCTGGCACAGTGCATGGGGAGAGTACACGCTTGCCTGTGCTCCCTGTCCTCTCTTTTGGCTTTTTGAGATGTGGACCATATCAGAAGGTACAGAAAAGCTTCTCTAATACGAGGGTGCAAGACTTGCCCCCCTCCCCAGCCTTGCCACACGCCCCATCCCTGCCCGCTGCTCATGCCTGAATGCTTGAGGCAAGGTGCTACTGGCACACAGGTCACCTCCTGCTCTCCAGAGGGTTTCAATTTGGGACAAGGAAAGGAAATAGCAAATGGTGCCTGCTGTAGCTCTGGTAACAGCATCCAAACACCCCTGTCCAAACGCCAGCCGGACCCTGCTCAGCTCCAAGCACAATTTGTCACGAGGGGCCCTCCCTGTCCTGCTCCATCTGTGGCAGCCGGCGAGCGGGAGGGGGCATGGGGCCAGTGCAGCCCTCATTACCGTCTCCATTTGCTCCTCATTTGGGCCAGGAGTCTTACAACAACAAACCCTGCCGAGGACAAGCAGGGCCAGGAGGAATGAACTGAAAGCCCCAGCTCACCCTGCGGGCACAGGGAGTTCCATCTGCTGGCATTTCACTGCCCCTCCGATCCCAGCATGGGTGACACAGCTCAAAGTGGACACGTGGACAGTGGCATGCAGTCACCTGCCAGCCACCAGGGCTGGCCAGAAAGGTGACAGCAAGCACCAGACCTGAGCCACTTAGGCAGACCTACCCTGATAATTAGTAGACAAAAAAGCAAAATAAGGCATCCCAGCTCCGCAATCTTTCCTGACGCTGAAAGGGTTTAATTCTGATCTGCAATAAGCCTCTGAGCCAGGCTGAGATTTGCAGGTGGATTTTGCAAAGCTGTAGCTAAACAATTTGCAGCCCCTGATCCCCTGGGCTGGGGCCCCGGCCGCTCACCCTGCCCTGACCAGCCACCTCCAGTCCTGGGTGACCAAACCCCTCTTGGTCCTGCACCGCATCTCCAGCCACCTCCGTAAGTACCGCAGAGCTCCAGCATGACCCTCCCGTGCCTTTTTCCCGGCACCCCGAGCACCCCAGGTGTTTCTTTTGCAGCAACACCCCTGAGACGGAGCAGGAGGTCTTGGTTAGTGCACAGGAAAGGAGGCAGAAAGTTGGGAAACTGGTACCAAGCATTTGAGGTGCTGGCAGAGGGACGGGGAGAGGAGCAGAGGTGCTGGGTGGAGGTGGCACTCTCAGCCAGGAGCGTTCCCAGGGCAAGAGGCCGCCGGCCACAGTGTCGGCACCGTGTGCCATGGGCTCAGTCCGGTTTCGCAAGACACCGTGGGAGGGGAAATTTTGAAACAAAGCAGAGAGAAAACAAACCACCCCACTCCATCACCTCTGCCAACCCCCACCCCCGCCTGCGCCCAGGGCTGGGCAGGAGACAGCACTGGCAGAAAAACCCCCGCTGAAAGCA
>NW_010298004.1:2545-3962 GCF_000700745.2 Antrostomus carolinensis
CGCATGCATCCCTCTCCATCGCTGTCCCCAGCAGCAGGGAAAGGCTGAGAACCATGGTGCAGTCTCAGGTGGGTGCATCCTGTTGTCCTGCCAGAGCCTCAGCAGCTCAGAGTGGGTGGTGGGTGGCTGCAGATGCCTTGGGTGAGCCCTGCACAGATGGGGATGAGGCGCAATCCCCCTTTCTTGGCTGGGAGAGCCTCAGGGCCACCACATGAAATCGCCTCCAGCAGGTCCCAAATAATGTGGCGCAGCCGTAGCTTTTTGGCTTCCTTGGCTTGAAAGAAGAAGACAAGAGTTCCCCAGGAAGGCAGCAGGCACTTTTCCCCCCACCAGCAGCCAATTCTGCATCCCTGCCCGCAGCCCCGGTGCAAGGGAGGGCTTTGGCGTCCTTCCCGGGCAGCCCTGCTCTGCCTCTGAAGCCTGGCTGGGGAGATAGTGGAGGTGAAAGGGCGCTTGGCACTCTTCCACAGGCTTGGGTCAATCGTTAATCGGGGAGGGATTGCTTTCCGCTCTTGCAGGTAACATCTCCTCCCCTCCAGCTCCCACCCACGCGCCAGTGCCCACACAAAACCAGCACCCCCGGGAGTGGGGTGGAGCTGCGGCACAGCGAGCGGAGCCATCAGCAGAGCCATGGGAAGGTAAGCACGCGGGAGCAAGCTGCTAGCGAGCCAGGCAAGAAGCCACAAGCCCTGGGGAGGTGACAGCCAACCCCCACCATGGTGTCCATGGGGCTCCAGCTGCTGGGCTACGCCATGGCCTTCCTGGGCTACATCGGCACGCTGACGGCCACGCTGCTGCCCAGCTGGAAGACCAGCTCCTACATCGGCTCCAGCATCGTGACAGCTGTGAGCTTCACCAAGGGGCTGTGGATGGAGTGTGCCACATACAGCACAGGCATCACCCAGTGTGACATCTACAGCTCCCTGCTCAACCTGCCTGCCGACATCCAGGCAGCCCAAGCCCTGATGGTGAGCTCCTGCGCCGTCTCCTCCCTCGCCTGCCTCCTCACCGTTGTGGGCATGAGGTGCACCGTCTTCAACCAGGGCTCACCAGGCAAGGACCGGGTGGCAGTGGCAGGCGGCGCGGTCTTCATCCTCGGGGGGTTGCTCTGCTTCATCCCGCTGGTGTGGAACATCCATGTGGTGCTGCGGGATTTCCGCAACCCTGTCATCCCTGACAGCATGAAGTTCGAGCTTGGGGAGGCTCTTTACCTGGGCATCATCTCCTCTCTCCTCTCCCTTGTTGGCGGCTTCATCCTCTGCACCTCCTGTCCTGCCCGGGACCCAACGGTCACCTACACAAGCACCTACCAGCCCCGGCTGTTGGCAGGCAAAAGCCCCCGGCCCTCTGTCAGCCAGACGCAGAAGACCAAGAGTGAGGTCAACTCCTACAACCTGACAGGATACGTGTAGCGGGT
>NW_010298004.1:4034-4378 GCF_000700745.2 Antrostomus carolinensis
CCAGCTTCCCAAAGCGTGCAGGCTGGCACCGAGGGAGCACAGGAAGAGGAGAGGACACGGTGGCATCTCCCATGCTCAGCCCTCTCACTCACAGGCTTTGGGGGTTTGACCCCGCTCACTCCCCAGGGATCCCGAGAGCCTTACAACTGCTTGGAGATCCCAGCTGGTGATTTACACCAGTGAAGGACCCCAAATCCAGCTTCTGTTCCCTCCTCCGTGCTGCCAGCCCACAGGCAGACCCTGGCACAGTGGGACCCCAGCCCAGAGCCCCAGCAAACTTGACTGGATGGGGGTGGGTGGGCTTGTGCCCCCAGGGACCTGCCCACTGGCTGCAGAGACAGGAC
>NW_010298004.1:4429-23429 GCF_000700745.2 Antrostomus carolinensis
CCGATGTCGCAATAAATCTGTGTTTCTAGCCAGGCTGTGGTTGAGCTTTCCTCTGGCACCGAGGGGCCCTGGCAGCTCCTCAGCAGGGTGGGCAGTGGTGGAGGTTGTGCTTACCTGGCCTGGCACGTCCACAGTGCAGAGGGGACCCCCGGCCCTTGCTCTGGCCTGTCCCTTCCCTACCCCGGGGTTTTGCCACCCAGGAGCCCAGGCAGGTGGGAGCACTGTCCAGGGACAGGGACGAGGGTCACTCCCCTGCGTGATTTGTCCCTGGGCACCACGCTGGGAAGTTGCCATGTGCCACCACTGCGAGGGTGCCAGCGGGGCCAAGTGCAGCTCCCCAGGGACTAACGGCAACACCCCTTCCTGCCGCCAAGCCCTGCTCGCTTCTAAGGGTGCAGTTATCACTGGGAGTGGGGTGCCCACAGGGTGATTTGCTGTCCTGGGGTGCATGCAGCACATCAAGGTCCCCAGGTGGTGGGGAGAGACCCAGTACCACTGCATCTCCATCCCAGGATGCTGTGAGCACTGGCACTGAGGAGGCAGCATGGTCCCAAGCACCCGAGGCAGCCGCTGGCCATAGTGGAGGCTGAGCACCCCAACACAGCTGCAGAGGGGTCTCAGGAGCGGGGCCTGAGCCCAGGGGTCTTGTGGGGGCTGTTTTGGGAGGAAAAACAGCACCAGTTAGGCATCAATAAGCCACAAGGGATGGGCAGGCAGGGGCCAAGACTGCTCCATGCGACCCTTCGGCAGCAGCGGGACACGCGGCGTGGTTGCAGCCCTGCACAGTAGCTGCAGCATGACAGATCGCACAGGCTGGGGGGATGCTGGGCACAGCAGGAGGAGAGGAGGTGCAGGCAGCCCAGACCCACAGCCCACCCAGGAGCAAGTCCAGTTCAACCGCTGTGTCCCCTCTGACGTCCCATCACCAGAGGTGAGATAACCCCTTTGCTGCTGTGCCACTGCACGGGGCCACCTGGGGACCTCCTTGCCCTGCCTCCCTGTCCCTCAGGGAGCAGAAGGCTTTGGTCTACCTGCTGGTCCCTCATAAAGCAATTTAGATTAGGTCCCAGAGAGGAAGGAACCATGTTCCCCGCTCAGACGTCAGCACCGTTACCCTTGCACCAGTGAAGTCATGTTTGCCATGGGGTTAACATGCTCCTGATAGTGATGAGTCAATGAGTCAAGCTTTCTTCCATCCTCACCAAGCAAGCGGCCACCTGGGGACCCATCCTCAAGGTGACACTCCTTGGAGGGGACCAGGGTTGATTTCAAGGGAAAAGGCTGGTCACCCCCTTTCCATGGCCAAGGGACAAAGCCCAGGGCCGGCTGAGTTACTTATTGCTGCCCTGGGGAAAAAAGAGCCCTGGGTGCAGAGGACGGAAAGTGTGTAAGGGGCTTATTGCACTGGCTGCAGCCCCCCAGGAAATGCCTCAAGTTCACTTAAGTCCTTCAGCTGTATATGTTTTGTTTCTGGGCAGCTGATGCAGAGAGGAGGCGAGAAAATAGTTGGTAGGAGAGGTCATGCCTCCGAAGAGGAGGAATTCCTGGGCACCACGTCCTCACCCCTCGCCTCCCACCCCGGCTGCAGGGCCAGACAGCAGCGCCTGTGTCTGCGGGCAGGGGCTCTGCTAATTAAACAAAGGGGCATTTGAAACGCTCAATTCAGAGTTTGATTGCTGCTGGGTCTAGTAACACTTTAATTGAAGCAGCAGAAGGGAAGATTTCTGGTTTTAGAGGAGTCAGCTTTTCCGTGGCTTCCCCCTGAAGGAGAGAGGCAGCTGGCACGTTGCAAGGGCAGGCAGAGCTCGGAGCTGGGGTACAGAAACACCCGTGGTTTGGAGAGATGAGTGCAGGGCAGAGGCACTGCAAAGGGCCCCAACATCCCCCACAGCCCCTCGAGATTTTTTCTCACCTGTGCAACACCAGACCCCCATTCTGTGGGTGTAGCACATCGGCTTCACCTGCGGCACAGGAGGAGAGGAGCTGACGACCATCACACTGAGCTAGGGGCCAGCCCTTCCCCAGCCCCCTGTTCCTCCAGCCCTACCAAGAGGGAGCCCCTGCATTTAGCACAAGTGGGCTCAGGGAGGGGAAGATTTGTCCCTTCCAGCTTTCATGGCCTTTAATCTGAATGCACCCAAAGATGTGAAAGCTGGCTACAGGGCAAGGAAAGCTGAAAAGGATTTTCCACTTCTTTACAAGGAGCAGAGGATGGGGAAGGGAAGGACACCGAGTGCACAAGTGCAGTGGCGGTGGTTATCTCTGCCTCGTGCAATCGCCACCTTCCCCATTATCGATAAGCCGGGTCCTTGAGGGCAGGCTGGATGTGGCCCAGCCCAGGGCCAGAGAGGACAGGAGACCTGACTGCCCCGGGAGCCAGCTCTGCCAACAGCAAGTGTGAGCAAAGCAATGGGATCAGGCCAGCCAGTGCAGTACGGAGCCAGCCCCTCAGGTCACCTCTTGCCCCTCACCAGCTCAGCGAGAAAAGCTGAGGGTGCTCTGGGGTTTCCCACAGGAAAGCCATGGAGAAGCACAGCCCCAGCTCAGGACAGGAGCAGGATGCGAGGGGAATGGGCAGCCAGGGGGAAGGCAAAGGAGGGGTGTGAAGAGCGCTGGGTGGGGAACAGCTCACTCTGAGCTCTGGGGCTGGAGCCCTTGCCTCGCAGGACTGCCTGGTGGAGCGGGGAGCCTTGCAGCCCCTCGCTGGAGGGCCAGGCTGCAGTGACTAATCCTCAGTCATAAGGGAACAAGCCCTTCCCCTCTATTCTTCTCGCTCTGGATGGAGCCTTAGATGAAGAAAAGGGGCAATAAAATATTAACATGTCCTTATCTTCAAAAGCAATAGAGGCACTATAAATGCCCAGCACACCCGAACCCACAGCTGTACCTGGGCCAGGGGCTGCAGCCTCATAGAATGGTCATAAGAAACATGCAAAAAGTCATAGAATCACAGATTGGTTTGGGTTGGAAAGGACCCTAAAGATCATCCAGTTCCAACCCCCCTGCCATCAGTAGGGACACCTTCCACTAGACCAGGTTGCTCAAAGCCTAATCCAACCTGGCCTTGAAAGTCCTGACTTCTTCTTCCAAAGAGGGAACAACACATGCTCATCACCAAGGCCTTTGCAGCCAGCCCTGACCCACCACCCACAACACTCCTGGTGATGCCCTGGCCAAAGCACCCTCCAGCTTCCCTGGCCCAGCAGCATCCAGCTGCTGCTCCGTGCGATGGAGCCTCTTCTCATGCAGAGCACTGGGTGGGGATGTCCACGGGCCAAAAGTACACAGGCTTGATCCAGACCCAGCCAGATCCCACACCTCCTTCCTCCCTGGAATCCCCAACCTGCCTCTTGCTCCTGCCTAGCACAGCTGATCTGCAGCAGCAGCAGCAGATAATCCGTGCAAGCTCTCTGAGGAGTATCAGGCCAGGTGCTGGGAGAGCCCGTCTCTGCCCGCAGCCCCCGGGAAGTGCTCAGATAGGAGAGGCAGGAGGGGAGGAAAATTCAGGCCAAGTTCCCAATGGGCCAAGGCATTTGGAAAGAGTCTCCACATTCCTCCATCCCCCTCCCAGCCACAGCACACTCCCAGCTGCCTCCTGCACCGCACCACAGCCTCCAAGCCCCTGGGCAAACCAGGGCTGGTGTAGAAGAGGGCAAACTCTTCCTACCCACGGCATTACAGCAGCCTTTTTAGGAGCAGCAGGGAACGTGCTACGGAGAGGGGCTGCTCTCAGGCACTTCAAATCACAGCTGGCCTAAGCAACAGCTCAAGTCATGGACTGTGCTGGTGGGAAGGGGAGATGCAGCTCCCACCCCAGCCATGCCCCAGGCCCCACCTGATGTCCCCACTGGTGGCCACGCTCTAGCCTGGGATACAGCCTCATGTTTTCACCTCAGGGCATCTATGATGCTCGGCTGGCAATTGCACTCACACTTTACCTCCAAAGGGTTCCTGCCCTCCCGAAGCCTTGAGGATGGCCCCGTCTGGAGTCACATAGCCGGGACGCTGCCATGAGACTGCTGGTCCCTGTCTCTTCTGGATTTAATGGGAGACATTGCAATGAAGGTGAGGGGTAGTGAGAAACCAGCTCCTCTTCAGAAAATACCTTTAGTTGGAGGAAAAGCCTGTCCACAAACTCATTGCTTTCCGTAGTCTCCCGGAAGAGATGTGATTAAAGTGCTTTAAAGGATCTTTTGATCTTTAAAGAAAGATATGAGGGAAACAGGGCAGAATGAACTCCATGGCACCGCAGGGAACAGAGACCTTTGGGTGCACCAGAGGAGATTGCTAGAAAGCACCTTCCTGCTGGGTTTGAACAACAGCTTGGAAATCTATCAGCAGAGTTATAAAAAGTGTTTATATCTCATAAAACTGTGATACCTGTGAATAGGACAAAGAGGTTTGATCTTCCAGGCATTACATTAACATTACAATCAGATTTTTCCATAATATGAGTCTAATCTACACTAGAGGAGCTTCAGGTTAGCGATCTCAGCAAAACTAGCACACGTGCGATCTGTAGCAGCGAGAACAGGCTTTATCAGTAGAACCTACACCAATTCAGCGAGCAAAATAAGCTTTATCAGCAAGACACACTTTTACAGTGGTGTAAACATAAGATCCTCCAGGGATTTTACAGAAATATCAGTGAAAACAGACTCTAGCTAAAATCTGCCCTGGAGAACTGGTCTGGAGAACTGAAGAGAAATTGTCCTGCACCCTCGGCAGCTCCACTACTGACTGCTGGTTAAACAGCACCATGCTGCACAGAAGAGATGAAGACCAGAGGATCCCAAACACCTTTGCATAGACAAACGGAGCTGAAACCACATTAGCCAGTCCACAGAGTCATCCCAAACAATCCAGTCCACCAGCCTGTCATCTCCATGCTTGGGGTACACTTGAGGGCACCAACATTTTGGCAGCTGCTAACTTAGGTTCATACCTAGATGACGCTCAGACATCAGACACAGCCGAGTCCCTCCAAGCTCTCTGCTGTGCACCAGGAGCCTGGAAGAAACAACAAGTCACCCTGTAAACAGAGAAACCAGAGAGGCTTCGCCCCCTCTGGGATTGCCTCTTATCTCTGCTCAGGATTGCAGAGGAAGGGTGTGCTTCGATGAAGCTTTTGACACACCAGAGAACTAATCTTACCTCAAGGCAGGTGTCTTTTTTCACAGAGCTTACATCATCCTCTATTTCTGGGATGTCCAGCCTGCTAAAAAAGGCTAAAACTAGGACAAGACTTACGTCATGAACAGCATGATTGCCTTGAACTCACTTTCCTAGAAAAGCTGTCTTTCTAGGTTTCTCAGGTCACTGGAGCAAAGTCCCACACCACCGGCTATACCAGGCAGGTGCTCCCAAGATTGCTCCAACAGATGTATTTTCATTACCTGAATTTTTAGCGCTGGAGGGAGTGAGAGCAATTTCAGCCTCCAGTATTTTCCAAGGTGTAGAGAAGCCCAGGGAGTCTGCAGAAATTACAGAGCTAAGGGCAGAGCACAGCCATCGCTGGCTCCACGGCCGTGATGCTCCCATGCCCTTTGAGCTGTTCCACTGCACTTCTACAGGAACGTGGGCACTGCCCTTTGCCTTTGGATTTTCCCTTGGCTGCAGCAGAGGCCAGGCACCGCATCTCGCAGAGCATGGGTAGGCAAGGAGGCAATTAACCTCTGATCTTCCCCGCGACTGAATGCTTCCTCGTTGGCCTTCTGCTCTTCCCAACCCTCCTTTGTTTTAATGGTATTTCCAGATTGCCAGCTGGCAGGTCATTTCACCCCAGGTCCAGCCGCTGGCCTGTGCAAGGCTGCTCTCTCCATCTCCATCCTCATCTCCAGGCAAGTGAAGGAGGCACAGGTTGCCTGCAACTGGGGGAGGCCGTCAGGTAAGAGACAGCAGATGGAAAAAACAATTAGCTCCCTGTTTTCAAGGAGAGCAGGTGGTACAGAACTGGGGATGTTCCTCGGCGAGGGGAAGGACCTCTCTGTTGCAAAGCAAAGCTTCCCTGCCAAGGGAAGTTTAGATTTGATATTAGAAAGAATTTCTCTACTGAAAGGCTTCTTGGGCGTTGGAACAGGTTGCCCAGGGCAGTGGTGGAGTCCCCATCCCTGGAGGGATTGAAGAGTCGTGTAGACATAGTGCTGAGGGATGTGGTTTAGTCGAGGACCTGTCAGTGTTGGGTTAATGATTGGACTCAATAATCTTAAAGGTCTTTGCAATCTAGGCAATTCTGTGATTCTATGCTGGAAGGGGAAAGCTGCTCCCAGCACAAAGCCCTCATAGCTCAGCCCCGGGGAGCAAGATGTGAAGAACTGTGGCTGCCAGGAGCCTGCTAACACACATTAAATTTCCACCTCCTTAGGCAGAGCTGGCTACAGGAGACCTGTCCCTGTAGCTGATGTACCAGGGCCTGCTCACAAACAAGGGTCTTGCTGTGAGTTGTGGCCCCCTTCCCAAAACCAAACCATCCCCTCTCCCAAATATGCCAGAGTGACCAGCATCTCATGTAAGCCTCACGGGCTGTTTCTGGCTTGTAAGTCTGCAATTGAAAATAGGCAAATTTTACTGCACAGGTCACAGGCAGAGACAGCTGATTCACCCAATTTCAGTACTTCTAGCTGAGTAAGGGGAAAACCCATCCAACTTCTGGCCTCAGGGAAAAAGGAATAACCAGGACAAAACACACTGTGAAGGCAGCTCAGTCTTGTATGATGAGACAAGTTTATCCTCAGCAGTCCCTGAGCACAGCTACCCCTTCCCATGGGAGATCTTTGCAGAGCAGGGGGAGGCTGCCCACAAAATACAGCACTAAAGCTCCCAGCTCACCGGTGGGATGCAGGGAGCTGCCCAGCCCACGGCAGCGTGAGCCGAGAGGGGATGCAGCACTGCTCTTCCCTGGCTCCTCACACCACCTGCCTGCTCCTGCACACCCCTCACGCAACGCTGCAAGGCAAGGGCAGGACAGGCTGGGGTTCCCCCGAGCCTTGCCAGGCTACAGCCCCAGGACTTCACAGGACACAACACGGTACTGACAGGGAGGACATGGAGAGCTCTGGGGGGAGAAAGCTTTGCCAAACAGCCTTATCTTTGAGATGCTTTCCTGACCTCCTCACCTCCAATAAGTATTTATCTTCACCACACAACATCATCCCCCCCCCGAACTACTATGGCATCAACCTTCTGGCATGGGCACTGTTGAGCGAGCTTTGAAAGATGCAGGTTTCAAAACCAGGTACTTTGATACCAGCTTATCTAAGAAAAACTAATAGCTGCACTGTTTGCCAAGTTACATGTATTTAGGAAATACTGCATCACATAACCACGTTGTGTGTTATTTCTTTAAAGTGAAAAAAACAAATCAGCTCGAGAAATGTCAAGAGACCCAGGTATTGCTGTAAGGAGCATATATTTTGCCTTGGTGGTAATGTGAGACATGGAGAGGTGAGAGTATGAAGCCTGCTAACTGTTCACAAGCTGCTAAACGCTTCCATAAGCTCAGAGATCTCTGCCAATTGATGCTTGCATCAAAGCTGCCCTTTGCTCACCACCTCCTCATTCAGCAAAGCCCATTCCTATCACCAGCGCCTGAGCGTCTGTTCTCTGCACATCACACAAACACCTTCTCCTTTCCCTGGGTGGCAGGAATTAACCAGGAGGAGCTTTGAGCTGTGCAGGCTCTGCCACTGCACCCTCCTAGAGACAGGGTCTAGCCTGAGGGCTCTACACGTGACACAACAAACACTGGGGATGTCTGTGAATGATCATCGAAAAAAACCAAGCTCGATTAGTATTAGGGATAAAGTTCAGATCCCAGAGCCAGTTATAATGGGATGGGATAAACAAGATGTAGCTAAGATTACTGGCTCAACACATACACGCTGTGAAGAGCACTGAGATCAAGCCTGAAGGAGGTGTGGATATTTCCTGCTTTGGAGAAGAAAATAAAGTTCTGTCTTTTCCCCTTTCCAGGGTAGATACTTCAAAGAATAACTGGCTTTTAGGATAAAACTTCATAACATGACCAGAAGCATGACAGCTTGCCAAGATCACTGGCTGTTTTGCACCTCAGAAACCATATTTCATGCAACCATAAAAACTAATGCAAGTATCCCAAACATGGTGAAAGGAAACCTTGACTCATGGGGATATCCTGGTGCAGATTCAATCTCCTCAACAGCTCTATTGAAAATCACATGCAATAGGGGCATAGTCCTGGGGTTTGAAGGCTAGTTAGATGCCAAAAGCAACAACATAAACATGAATTAAGAAATGCTACATACAAACCATGAATGGAGGGAGATAAGGCAGCTACCTTCAAGCGCAAGTGTTACCACCTGCAGTACTGACCTGAAAACACAGTGAACAGCTGTATTGGGTCTGGCTGAGATGGGGTTAATTTTTCCCATAGCAGCCCACAGTGCTGTGCTGTGTATTGGTAGCTAGAAAGGTGTTGGTAACACACCGGTGGTGTTGTGGCTACGGCTGAGCAGGGCTCCCACAGCATCAACATTTCCCCCCCCACCACCTGTAGGCTTGGGGTGGGCAAGATCTTGGGAGGGGACATAGCCAGGACAGCTGATCCAACTGACCACAGGGATATTCCACACTGTATGACATCTGCTCAGCAATAACAGCTCAGAGAATGGAGGGCTGGCAGGGGGATTGTGTGCATCTGTTATTACATTTGTCTTCCAGAGCAGCTGCTAAGCCTATGAAGCCCTGCTTCTTCATGTGAAGTGGCTGGACATTGCCTGCTGAAGTACAGAATAAATCTCTTGTTTTCCTTTGCTTCTGCACACAGTCTTTGCTTTACTAAACTGCCATTATCTGGACTCACAAGTTCTTTTCCATCTTATTTTCTCCCCCATGGTCCTGCTGAGGAAGGGAGTGATAGAATGGCTTTGTGGGCACCTGGCATCCAGCCAAAGTAAACCCACCACAACAGCACAATGTGAAAATGTCAAGAGAGGTCACAGAAACAGCTCTGAGATCTAGAAACAAGAGCTGAAAATGAAACAGGATTCAACCAGACAGGAAATCAGGAACAGTAGACACAGACAGAGCATCTACAGACCACTGAAAAAACACAGTTGTATAGACACGTCCTTTCTATCTCCACTAGCACCAGTGAAAGTAACTTATGTGGTAATGTGTGTAAGTCCAGCCATGGGTGAAAGAACGTGGCAAAGTCCTTACTACAGAGGATGGGGCACTCTCTGTCCACAGAGCTGTGTTGCTCAACTCTGACTTTGAGGCAACACATACTACACGTTTGATGATACCACCTAAGCTGCTGGTTTCTGTCACATGGTCTTGTACCTTCCCAGGATAAATGAAGTGTTTGAGTCAAAGGAGCAATGCTGTGCTGGCCACCCACACACCCTCTTCTCCATACCCACCATCTAGGCAAGAGAATGTGCTTCAGGAAAGACAATGAATGCATGACTGTAACAGGGGTTTCTCCTCAGTTCCCTTAAGCCAGTCATTTTATACCTGTAGGAAACCACGTTAGATTCAGGAAGCTTCTGACCTGGAAATAAGTATAGGCTTGAACAATATTGAACTACATGCACTTGCCCTTAGTTTCTACCCATGAACCATGCTTGGAGGCAGGATAGGGAGCTGCAGCATCCTTTCGTCTGAGTGTAATTGTTCCCTTGTGTCATGTCTGGCAGCTCTTGAACCCCATGTATCCCTGTCATCCTCAACATTTCCCAGGTTCAAAGGATGGTCATGCTGCTGGCTAAAGAAAAGTCTAAGAAAATATGCCTTAAAAAGAAAGTTTAAAGGTGAAGCTCCCACGCAGGAGAGCATCTGTTGAAAGAAGCTGGGCTCAACCACGCTAGCCCAGCACCTTTCAGCAGATCTGACTGCAAGCCCCAGCATCACTGTACCACCAACTGTTCCCATAGCTACATGGGAAGATAAATTTAGTTCAAGGAACCTTGTGTTGCTACATTATTTAACAAACAAACAGACGCACTCAAGAGGAAAACACAGGCAGGGACCTAGTTTAGCTGTTGCGTGGGCCGATCAGATCTATGGACTCGAGACTGCTTCCCAGAGTGAAAGGGCCCAAATCCTGAACCTCAGCACCACGCTGCTCTAGCCTGAGCCACTCAGCTGGGTTAGCCTCAAGAAGACTCCAGCACAACCACAGAGGAGTGCCTGGGCTGCACTCTCCTGGGATACCTCTTGTACCAGGAGCTGGGCAGTCGGTGACAGGGTCTCCCTGCCTCTCAACCCAAGGAGTGCAGCAGAGGCTGCTGGGGGTGTCCACTGGCTAGGCATGACCCATCCTGGCTGTGCTCATACCCATGTCCATGCTGCAGTGCCCTCTGCTCACACTAACTCTGGGTTTCCACCTCCTGGGGAACCCCAGCCCCCAGCAATTGGGAGCAGAAGAGCCATGCTGGTCCTGCAAGACCAGAGGAGGGTGAGGAGAACCCCCTGCCCCACTAGAAAGATGACCTAGAGCACAAGTAAAGAAACCAAGGTTTTATTAATGATCATGTGCAAAAGGCACAGGGGCAGGAGAGAGGGGACACTACTCCAACATGAGGTTTGTCTCCTCTGGTATGGTCTGCAAGATCTCATCCACCTGATCCGACTTAAAGTTAATATCCTGTAGCTCCAAGTTGGGGCAAATGAACCCAGCTCACATTCATTTCTCCATAACACTGTGGGGAAGAGGGCAAAAGCCAAGAGGAGAGTCAGCAGCAAAGTCTGGATCTGATTCTTCCCATCACACACACCAGCTGGCAACTAAGCCCCACACAGGCACTCGCTCACTCCCCCTTGGTGGGATGGGGAAGGAATCAGACAGGTAAAAGTGAGAAAACTCCCGGGTTGAGATAAAGACAGTTTAACAGGTAAAGCAAAAGCCATGTGCACACACACACAAAGCAAAACAAGGAATTCATTCCCTGCTTCCCATCGCAGGCAGGTGCTTAAAGCCATCCCCAGCAAAGCAGGGCTCTGTCACACGTTAACAGCTACCTGGGAAGACAAACACCATCACTCTGAATATCCCCCGCTTCCTCCTTCTTCTCCCAACTTTTATTGCTGAGCACAAAGTCATATGGCATGAAATATCCCTTTGGGATATTGTGGGAAATAACCCAGCTGTGTCCCCTGTCAGCTCCTTGTACACCCTCAGTCTACTCACTGGTGGGGTCGTGTGAGAGGCAAAAAAGGCCTTGACTCTGTGTGAGCACTGCTCAGCAATAGCTAAAACATCCCTGTCTTATCCAGGCTGTTTCAGTCACAACGCTATAACATAGCACCATACAAGCTATGAAGAAAATTAACACTATGAAGAACATTAACTCTATGCCAGCCCAAACCAGCACAATCAGCAAGATAAAAAGAGCTTTGCCAAGCCTGAAGAAGTTAAGAGTCAGCAGCAGAAGAAGGAAGAAGCACACTATGTTGTGGGAGATGCTGTGGAAAGCTTGTTTGGAAAAAGGAGTTCAGCATGGCAGCAGTGAAGAGAAACAAGAGGGGCCTGGAGAAGAGCTGAGGTAGGGAAAACAGGAGCAACAGGAGGTGTTTGGCTCCACCGTGATGATGAGAGAAGCAGCTTGGAGAGAAGCAGCAGAAGAGAACCTGCTCTGAGCCAGCTAGGGATGAGCAGGACTGTTCTTATCACATAATGTTTTCAGAGCTGGTCTAAGTCAGTAGCCGTCTCTCTCCCCAAGATCCTGCAAGGAGGAGCAGAAGGTCAACCAGATAGATCTGTGGTCTATCAACCAGCTGCATCATGCACAGAGGGCCACAGAGAGATGCCAAAGTCCACTCGACAGCTCTCACGACAACCCAGCAGCCCCCTTGCAGGCTTTTCCCTGGGACACCGGTGGACAGACGCAGTGGCCAGGCAGCCCCTCAGCCAGGCAAGCAGTGCCACCGCGTGGGAACAGCCCACATTGCTCTCCCAGGACATGGGCAGTAAGGAGGGGGTGAGAAAGAGAAGCTGAAAATCAATCAATCAATCAATCACACCTCAACCCCCCGCAAAAGTTAAAGAGAACACAAGACTTATCCAAGGAAATTCTCTCAGCCAGACACCTGCTTCCTTGTTGCAAGCCAAAAGGTATCTGGCTTCTCTTGGGCAAAGATGTCCTCTGTACAGAGCAATTCACAGACAGACAGAGCTGAATGCTCCAGCAGTGGAGAGGCTGTCACATTTGCTGCCATCCAGACTGACCAGGAGGCTCCCTGATCGAGCTGGCAGTCACAGTGCCCTTCCTGCGTGCCCTGCCATGCCCTGGCTGACACCCCAGGGTTGGGTTTTTTTTACACTGTGGAGGCTTGGCTGGGGCTGCTCCTCGCACCACACCTCATCAGCCACTCTCACTCGCATGAGCTGCCAGCTGCTGGCGGGTCTCTCCACTCCCCTGAGGTTTCCCCAGTTTAGGAAGCCCATGGTATACCAAGCCAGAGCACTCCACTGCAGGTCATGCCAGCACCAGAGCTGCTCACCTCATCTTGCCTTCCATCCAAAAGGGAAGCGCCAAATGGGAGCTTCACTATCTGCAGCAGTCTTCAAAACACCAACTGCCACCAAGGGTCACTTGCTGCAGCGTCACAGAGCTGCCCAGAACCCATCCTGGGCAGTCATGTCCAAAAGACACTTCTAAAAGTTCAAAACATTAGAGTGTTTAATGTAACTAGTTAATCTGAAAATGGGGAAACGGGCCACACAGGACCACTGCTGCATCCCCAAAAGAGGAAGCACACAGCTTTCTGCATCCTCTTTAGCCAGGAGAGGCAGAAGGAACACACTAGGTCTAGGCAGGACAGGATAGGATTGAGCACAGGGACTGGAACTGCCCTGATCCCTCTTATTGTTAAGAGTTTTAAGCATGTCCAAGCTGTATACAAATAAGAATCAAAGTCTCATTTTATATGATGCTCCAACATCTTCACACGATGGCATCTCTTGGCAGGAAGGAACACAAATCACAATGAGGCAGGGCTGAGAACCTGCCAAGCCCTGCAGCAAGCATCAAGGCTTCCCTTGTGCTGGCTCCTGCAGCCCTCTCCCCTCCTGCCTCACTTGCTGTTCCATGCTCTTCCCAGATGATGACGACATCTCTTCTTTCCATCCAACTCCCTAGCAAACAAAAGAGGAAAAAAAGAGCACGTTTCTCCTTGCTGTCTTACCAAGGGGTAAAATGTTATTTCACCTGGAGAACAACAGGACAGTAAGAGAAAACTAGCAGACATCTCCCATACACAGGACACCCAACTCCTCTCTTTCCAACTTGCTCCAGGTAGCTGAGCTGCAAACTGGAACTGGATATACTCCCCAAACTGGAACTGGATATACTCACCCCTTCTGGCATTTCTGTCTGTATCTGGGTCTCCTCATCCCTGTATTCCCGCTCCTTGGGTGCCAAATAGCTTCTGCAACAAGAGCAGTCAACCATGCCTGAGTGCATGACAGAACAGTTTGACTTCCCTCTCACACCAAAAGTCTCCATAGTTTAGACATCTATGCAATGTCTCTAATCCTTTAGGATTTCAGATAAAAGAAGATCAAGAGAACAGCTGAAGAATCAAACACTGTGTTAAGGGCTAAAGGGAAAAGAGCCACTTGAATCCCAAAATAACATAAATGAAATGAAGTACAGACTATGAGACAGAGTTCAGCTCACCACGTATTATGCCAGTCATTTCTGCTTCAGTTTTGAGTTGACACAGAAATGCATCATAACCCATGTGGGCAGCACAGACCACTGATACCAGCTGCTTCAAAGGAAAGGAACTGTCACAGTCATGAGTTACATGGAAACAGTTGACAGGAGAAGTTCCCTCTACACACCACTATACATTTGCAGTGATGTCCTGAAGCACAAGATAAAAATCCTACATATACAGGTTTAAAACAGAAATGTAACTATTACTTTTCTGGCAGTCACAAGTACTGCACAGGTGCTTTGACTGTCCCAACACATCCTTAGGGGATAGAGCCTGGAGGGAGGACATTGCCTACTTCTGCTGCACCCTTTAACTGGAGGCTCCATGAGATCATCCGACTTTTTCTTCTGGCTTTATAGGTGTGTTCCCAGTTTGGGCGGCTCCTACTAAAGTGTACACGAATACAGGCTCCATTTTATTTTGGAGGAGTCTCCTCAGGGCTGGAGTCTTGTGACCTCAGCCCAAGGCTATATGATTGCACCAGACTTCCAGGATAAAATTGTCCATGCTCTCTAGGGCCACTAGAGAATGAAAAAATGGGCCGATGTGGAGCTACTTCACAATAAACAGACCCAAGAACTTGTGCAGTGCTCAGAACTAAGGCTGTATCACAGCAAAACCCTCTCCAAGCAGCAGCCTTGGGCACAGGTCTCTTACCAGTACTCTTTGCCTTCTTCAAAGTCCTCTTTGTTGTGTGCTGGATTTGGCAAGCTGTATCCAATTACACCAATCACATTTACACCTCTTCCCTGCACCAAGGGCCAGAAATGAAGGGAAAATGCTGCTTTAGTCAATTCTGCTCAGAAAAAAAACCCAAAAAACAGTAGTCCTTTGGGGAGCCCCTACATCCCAAACCCCTGACAAGTCCAACTACTAATCTTCCTTTGAAAGCTCACCTTCTCATAGGATCCGATTAGACCATTGTTGTGGGACATCATTATCCTGTAGTAGCTTTTGTTCAGGCAGGTGAATCCAAAGGTGATCTTCACCCTTTAGCTCTGAGGGAAAATGTGTCAAGGAAGAAATAAACAACAAGCTCCAGAGGAGGAGCAGGGGAGATGCACAAGTTCCACAGGAAGGAATGAAACACTCCGGAGAGGCCACAGGGTCAAGTAGCCCACGCTGCGCTCCTCAGCACAACACCTTCCCTCTTCAGCAGGGAAAAAGCACTCAGCTTTGGCCTGCTAACAACAACCCCACGCACACAGCCAACAATCACAGATAAGAACATGCCTAACTGCCTGGGGGGGAGTTGGACACAGCTGTACTGAGCAGAGACAGTCTGTCACTGCCAAGCCAAAATATGCCTTGGTCACAGCTTTAATAAAAACTCTGATATGCCTTTATATTACCTTGATAATAGAAAAGGCAAGATCTGGCCAAAGAAAACTGCCTTGGAGTATATCACAAATGAGATAACTAATGACTAATAACTTTACTTGTGATTAAAAGATGAATTACCAATGTTTACAAAACCAAATCAAGCACATCCAGTCAGGGTGAAATCTTAACACCTAACAGGGATGCTAAGGTCCATCAAAGAGTGAGCTCTCCTTCAACAGACTCCAGTTTCACAAATTCACTTCTTGACAGACCACTATTACATGGGGAACTGTGGGTTTAGGATTAAAAAATGTCATTGACCACTTTTTGTCTAAATATATTTTAATTTGCTTACTTTTTAGAGTCAGAGCTTGTGTGTTTGCAGTGTACGTAGTCATCACATGCTTTCCAGTACAATGCTACCTTATCTGTACACAACAGGTGCTAAACTCCAAATCTAGAGGATCTCTTATTTTATGCCCACTGGCTATGCAAGGCCAAAGCACCTTTGAAAGCAAGTGGAAAACCACTGCTGCTTGGGCACTACCGCTTCAGGTTTCTAACCTGCTGCATTTCTGCAAATCATCTCAAAACACACTGGCCTGGAGAGAGCATTAGCACACAGATGTGAACTACTGTGAAGCTACAAAAACAGTAAAGCAGCTTTGTTGGTTCTCCAATTCCTGACTAAGTACAGGGGCAGCAGCCCCACCAGTCCCCACATCAGTCAGGTAGTCCAGCTCCCAGCAGCCGGGACTGAACTCTGCTGACACCGTCCTGCATCAGCAGAGTGTGGCACACTTGGCTCTGGAAGACTGGTGCAGGACAAAGGTGGATAAACACACACCAAGGAAATACCAAAATAAATACATTTATTTACATGGCTTCCTCCCTCCTTGCCACAAAGGGCTCAGAAGGCAGACACACACACACACACAGAACAGGAGGAAAAAGCCCGGACACCCCAACAGTGTAAAGACAGTGCTCATCTCTCTCAAGGAAGAGCCTAGTCCCCAGCTCTCTCCCTTCTCCACTCTGAGATTTAGGGACCTGCATGTCAACTCCCAACAGTCCTTCACTGTCCCACTTACGACCAGGGAGTTCCCACGGCCCATGCAAATCCACAAGGTTCCTATTTATCCATCCCTTACTTGGCAGGGGGGTTCACTCCAGCAGAGGAGCAGGGGATGGCAGAGTCAGACTCTGGCGAATGCCCCTTGCTTTTCCCAAATTCAATCACCAGAGGCTTCCCCTGCAGATTGTACCCGTTCACCAGCAGCATGGCATCCTGGGCAGACTGAATATCTGCAACAAGAGAGCAGAACAGTCACAAGTTACGTGGCAAGCACCGGCACAGACACTCGTGGTGTTTACACAGATGTTCCTTGCTCACGGACCCTCAGTTTCCACTGTGATCCAGTGCAGCACTGGGATCCTCCAGCCAGAGTGACATACTGAATATAAATACAGCACATAACAGACTGCATCCCTTCCATTTCGATGAGTCCTCTTCCAGTCCCAGGAAAAGACTATGACATGATAGGAAGAAGAGGGAGTGAACTCCCCTCTTCTCCTTGGAGAGCAGGCTTGGTGCCAGACCAGTGCCCCGTGGGAAGAGGTGGCTCCTTTGTGGGTCAGGTTAGAACTGAGAGGCACGAGGCAGCGACTCACCAGGGAAGGTGATGAAAGCCTGACCCCTCATCCGGCCGCTGAGGAGGCGGAAATGGATCGGTGGGCTATCCTCCTTCTGGAACCGAGCAAACAAGGACACTAGGTCCTTCGTCGTCACTCGAGGGCCCAGGTTCTTCAAATACAGCACCTGTTCCAGAAAAAAAGAGAGAGGGTCAGCCAGTCTGTGCCATGCAAGGAGACACCATTCAACCTGGTCCCAAGTCGGTACATCTCAAAGATATTAATTAGTTCAGCCCTTCTGCCATCCCAGATTCCTTCTTCCACCAACATGTTAACGGTGGAGTTTGGAAGACAGGTGTGTGTATGGAGAAAGGCAGCTCTGGACTCAAGGCATCATCATGCTTGCCTGCACAGACCACTCATTATTTATAAAATGCAACAAGCTCCAGCTACCACTTAAGCACAGTTTGATTAAAGTCACAGCTGGTCTCAGTCAGGCCCAAAGAGAGAGAGAGGGCATCTCCACTGGGGTCTGAAGTACAGCTCTTTGCCAGGCCATGTGACTTTCCAATAGATCCAAAGGTCCCTGTCCCTCCCAGAGTGGAAGCTGCTCTCCCTTGGCTGGGAGGATCAACTCCAGGCAACAGCAAAGCAAAGTCAATAGCAAAGAGGAGCCTTTGCCTGCTGAAGCAGCTTCAGGGCATCCTAGAAGAAGAATAAATCTTGGTTCATCTCAGCGTACCTTGTTGGGCTCCCCAGGGTGGTAGGATGAGAACCTGGGGATACTCCGGAGTTCTTCCTCTGAGAGACGGTTCTTGCAGATCTCCTCTTCCGGGACAAACTCTACAGGCTCTTTGATCACAAGCCTTGGAGGGGACTGGTGGGGCTGTGTTGCAGGAAGGCTGGGACTTCTTGCCTGTTCTTCCTGGTCTGGAAGCGATGACTGCTCAGCCACAGGCCCCTGCAGGGCCAGGGAAGGGCACAAGCATGGGTCGCTCTTGGCAGCCTGGACTTCTTCAGGACACTTCTTGCTCAGCAGCTCCTGGTAAACACTCTCCAGATGAACCATGGGGTCCTTTTCATCTGTTACGCTCTTCTGAGTGTCATCTAATCCACAACAGAGAAACATGGTAATGTGATTACCACCAAGAACCTGGAAAACACGCAGACTGCAGGAAGAGACACAGACAGGAGAAACTCTGTTCTGACCCAGCCTACATACACCTTCCAACCAGGCCCTCCAGGTTATTTAAAACAAGAAGAGTAGCCCCAGCAGCCAGCAAATTCTGTCATCCCAGCTCAGGATGAACCTGCAGAGAGCAGCAGCTCCACCAGTGCTTTGCAGAAAGCTCATTTCCTCCAGAGATGTCCTCACTAACTTTATCTGCAGCTACATTTCAGCACATTCTAGTGACTCCTTCAACACACCTTCCTCCTCCTGCGTGCATGCCTAGGATGTGTCATGCTGCCTTTCTACACTGCTATGTGGAATACAAACATTTTGCTTTCAGGGACATCAGATTAAGTTCCTGGGTTTAAAGAAAGTCCATGGCATGGACTGACCAGTGTATCAACTTTACTCTATTTAATGGAAATAAGGACAGAAGTGAGAGAAGTTTTTGACATCTCTGCACAACACTTGACCAGAAAAGTCACATTAAGCCACAGGGCTTGGGGATAACACTGCTGGGGTGAGAAGTGCTGGCATCCCATGGACATGGCACTGGGAATCAGCAACTGGGCTCCATTTCCACATCAGCTACTGGGAGGGGCCTTTAACAAGTTACTCCTATTCTTTCCTGGTCTGTGCCTTTGCTTCCCTCCCACCCTTGTCAGACTGCAGTTATATAGGAAAAGGGACAACCTCTAGCCCCACATAAGCACCTTGTCAGCTTGGTGGGGACCTCTGGGCTCCACTAAAGCAAAACCCCGGCTGCTCCTCCACGTACTGATCTGGGTTCTGCAGTACATGCAGCACGTCAGTGAGATCCATGCCCTCCAAACAGAGATGGACTTTACAAGCCTCTATATTAAACCCTTCAGAGAGCCCACTCTCTATCTGCTCATGTAAAAGAGGAAAATATCTTCTCCCACACAGTGCTAAAACAGAACCATGTATTCAGGGACAGAAGACCAGACAGAAATGTGTTGGACTCCCACACACCCTGGCTCTCCGTGCTGGAGCAAAGGCAGGAACAGTTTTGAGCCCACAAACCTTGGTGGTAGAGCGCCCGGAGGAAGGAGTGGCGGTCTGTTCCCTGAAAGAGGGCATTTTCAATCTCCATCTCCCGTCGGCTCAGCTGCTTGCTGCCAGCAAACCTCTGGGGCAGAGCCAGTATGC
>NW_010298004.1:23481-27047 GCF_000700745.2 Antrostomus carolinensis
CGGGGCCGCTCCCAGCCCAGAGCCCTGGAAGACAGGCACAGCTTTGCTCAGATACAGCACAGGCCTCCTTTTCAGAGACTGGGCCAGCAGTCAGACTTCACATCCTCCAGCCCTGGAGTGAGTGCAACTAGGAACCATCCCCCAAAGAGCAGGTCACCAAGAGGTCCTGTTACTGCAAGAGTAGGGCAGAAACAACTGTTCAGCAAGCCTCAGTTCTTGAGAGAAGTGGAAAAACAGACCCTTTCTCTTGACCTTTCTGTGCTGCTTTCCTTTCCCTGGCCTCACTGTCTAATGGTGCCAGTGCCCCTCTGTCCCAGCAGACCCTGCCTCTGCCAGCTGTAGGCATTGTCAAAGGCCACCTGCAGCAACTGCACAAACCCCCTTTAGCATTTATTTTGCCATGTGTACAGCATAACTGAGCTCAAGTTTCCACCAAGCTTTTGGTCTATGACCCTGTCATCACTGAGAGAACCTTATTTGCCGAAAAGTGGACCCCAAGGGTGGGTTCATGCCAAGGACTAAAACCCTGACCAGCTTCACATGAGTCAGCTCCCAGAAACCACCCAGCTACCGCAGCGCAGACCTCACAGCTAACGTGGCTACGAGCAAGCATTCCTGTATAAATAAATCCCACTGCACAGGGCCAGGGCACTGCTAAAATTGACCAGACTTGTGCTCCCAAAGCAGAAGATACATACTCCAGCTTCTGGGGAAGCATTGCTATTCTACCATCCACTTCTATCCGAATCCAGAGAACACACTTTCATGGGGCTGTAGGTGGATTTTCTTTTCTCAAATTTAGTTCAAGAATTACTGTAGCACATCCTTCTATTTCAGGCAAGAAATAAGGCTTCTCCCTGCACTGAGCACAATCTAACAAAGACTGTCCCATGGGTGTGTCTCTCTCTTCCCACCTGACTGCATGGTCCCACATTTGCATGCTTCCATTCACCATTTCACAGCTTCCCTGGGACACAAAATGCCGTTTATAAAGAAAAGCAATTACAGGAAATAATTTGTAGTACTTTGTTTCCAAAAAAGCTGCAATTTAAAAGCTGAAAAATAACAGAAGCCTGTACTCAGTACTTTGCTGAGAGCTCCACAGGCAATCTGAAGTCCTCTGTCTCAGTTGATTCCTCCTTGGTGGAACCTTTCACCCGGGGCCTCCACATACAAAGCTGCACATTGCTACCTGTCTTGGGCTTTCTCTCTAAATGTTATTCTTCTCTCACAAGCTGTAGATGTGCCCTAATATTACTGGTTCTTTCTGTCAGAGTAGTGTTTTCCATGCTAATCTTTATTTCTAAACATCCCAGAACTGCTACTGTTGACGTTACTTTTCATTCTTAAATTAACACCACCCCACTCTACCCCAAACTTTAATGCGAGCCACACCAGGCCTGGGTTTGCACTTAAACACCAAAGCAAGTAATGACTTTAGCTGAAGAGAGGCAGACTCATTATTACCGCAAACCGCTGCCTCCTGCACACGGGTCATTGCTCAGGAAGAGCAATTAAAAAAGCCTCTTGTCTCTGGAATGTGAAAGAAAAGGGTGAAAGGGGGAGAAACCTGCTTTGGCACTGCTGTGCTGCAGACTGCACCCAAAGAGGAGCACCCCACTGCAATCACACACTTGGTCTAACAGCTCTACACTGCAATTTTTATGTGGCTGTTTAAAGTCCCTTGAAGCATCTGCAAGCCCCTGAGGAGAACATACAAAACCGTCCCTACAGACAGCGATCCCAAGCCAGCCATGGGATCCAGGGATGTGTCAGAATGCAGAAAGGAGGAGGTGGAGGTGCTTTGAGATGTTTCCTCCTTTTTCTCCTTCAGCCTTCAAATCCTTCTGACACAGGTATAAGCAGGTGAAATGACTGATTTGATTAAGCCCATCAAGTCAGAGGCAGGAATATAGTCAGGTCCTGCTGTGTTCCAAAGGACCAGCTCTTCTCTCCACTGTAGCTTTTAGCACAGATCATTCCACCAAAGAAAAGAGGCCAGAAGAAATGTGAGATCACACTGGCCTAAAGGCAAGAGATATATCAAGTGGCCATTCTTTACCAGAGGGCTTACAAAGGACGTGAATTTTCTACAAGGGTGCCACAGGCCATGGGGTTAGAGGGACTTGACCACGTTCACACCAGAGCAGGGCATGCCTACCTTCCCTGTTGA
Organism: Antrostomus carolinensis; assembly: GCF_000700745.2. Taxonomy (NCBI): domain Eukaryota; kingdom Metazoa; phylum Chordata; class Aves; order Caprimulgiformes; family Caprimulgidae; genus Antrostomus; species Antrostomus carolinensis. The sequence continues at coordinate 25,655 of NW_010298004.1, forward strand.
ATCCCGGTTCTTCCAAAGCAGGATCTCTGAGTCGGAGAGTCCCAGTTCCCGGAGAGAAGCAGTTTCTTTGTTGCTTTCCTGCAGGGCCTGGTACTGTGACAAGGTCAAAGCCCCCGCAGCCTCCTCCCCAAAAGGTTTGTAAAAAGCTGCAGGAGCAAAGCATCTCCGCTTTGACTTGCACCTGTAACCAAAGCAACAGAACAGCAGAAACAACTTAACACTGAGAAACTGGAGGAATAGGAAGGGGCTGGCCTCTCCCCAAGAAGCACCTAGGCAGAGATGCCGTGTTTCCAAACCACAATTAAGCCATGCTCTCCCGATGCTCTTCCAAGCCCACGAGATCCCACAGGGCAGGATGCTGCCTCAACACAGGCAGGAGGCATCTTGTGACACTATAAAATCAAGTACCCAGCAGGTGCAAACACAGGCCAGCCTGCTGGGGACGAGCTCCCCAGTCTAGAAACTCATCCCTGTGTCCGGCCCAGGCAAATCGGTTATTTTCACTTAACATGTGAAAATAAGTTACCAACAGCATTTGCCCTCGGAGACAAGGAGTGTTTATCTCCTGCTGGAGTGTCCAGGCAGGAGACCCAGCGAAGGACTAAGGGTTTGCACAGCTGTTTTGGCAGACAAGAGCCTGCAGGAAACATCTTCCCAGGGCGGAGAGCACCTCGTGAGGTGACATTGCTGCTGACCCTAACGTGGCCAGAATCTGCTCACCCGTCCCACTAGGGACCAGATCAGGACTTACTGCTCAATAGAGACAGTGGTATCGAGCTGGTGGTGCAGCAGGCTCTTCAGCTGCCTCTCTCCTTCTGTCTCCAAGTCTTCCAGGAGGAGCTCATCACTGGACAGGCTGCTGTTGACTCTGGGGCACACAAACACAGCACAGAGGTGGTCAGGAAAGCAACAGGAAAAATACTGCTCAAAACACACCACAGGCTCTCTACCTCCCTGACTCTTTTTTTAATGGGATTTAAAGCAGAAGGAGCCAAAACTACCTGACTAAAGCTCCCACTAGCGTTAGCTAGAAAAGCAAACAGGTCTGGGACTACTTTGAGAACGTTAAAAATACCTCAGGGAGGTTGGTTTTTTTTTAAAAAAAAAAATTAAAATAAAATACAATTTTATTTTTACTGCTGGAAAGATGTTTTGTCTCAGTATCTAAACACACATTGCTAGTTTCAAATGACTCAGGAAAGAAAGAAAACTGCAAGAGAGACGAGAAACAGCGAATTTGAATTGAAAGCTCCCTTTTCCCTTTCTGGGGTGACCTGCTCCCACACGGACGGACGGACAGACGGACGGACGGACACCGCCCCCATCCCCACCGCGCAGGCCGCACGCGTTTCCCGTGTCACCGGGGGCTCTGCCGGGGGCTCTGCTGGGGGCT
>NW_010298005.1:0-9156 GCF_000700745.2 Antrostomus carolinensis
AGAAGAGAAGAAGAAGAGAGAAAAGTATTGCTGCAAACCCTTGTTGACACACTATTCACAGGAGACATCCATTTAAGCCACTTGCAAGTCAACAGGAATTGATCTCCTCACCTATCTAGCCACTGTGACAAGGCTGTGCAGCAGCCAGAGCAGAACACATGGCCGGGAAGCTGATCCAGGGAAGGGGAAGCAGTGGGAGATACCTCCTACATCCTCCTCTCAGGAGAGCCAGGCAGCTAAATGGTGTGTGCTGTCTGCTCTGCAGATTTTGTGACTTGTGCGTCACAGAGTGAGTTTTAAATAGCCTTGGGCACAGCAGTTGTTTCCTTTATTGCTCTGAGGAAATCAGGTTTAGGATGGAGGTAGCCTGAACTGGCAAAAGGAAGGGAACGGTGATTCGCAGACAACTTAAGCAAGAGGAGCTTTCATTTTCTTTGGAAATATGTCAACATTTTGGCACCAGATCCTGCTTGAAAACAAATAAAATGTCAACCACAAGCCAAGGATTTTTTGTTTTCCCAATGAAATATTGAAATTTATAGCAGGAAGCAGGGAGAGTTCATGGAAAAAAAATATAAAAAAACACACTCTGCCAAAAACTTAACAAATTCCAGCTTTGGTAGAGAAACCTTCTGACCAGAGGCCCCTCTCCAAACCCCAGTCCCATAAACTATGCCTTGTCCTTGCCACGGTGACGACCTACACCCGAATGCAGAGGTGCAGCTCTCCAGAGGAGGATGCTGAGAGATGGATCCCATGGACAAGAGCTCACCCAACAGAACAGCATCCCAGCATAGAATCATGGGATGTTGTGAGTTGGAAGGACCCACAAGGATGATGGAGTCCAACTCCTGTCCCTGCACGGGACAAGCCCAACATTCACACCATGTCCCTGAGGGCCTTGGCCAAATGCTGCTGGAATCTTGTCAGGCTTGGTGCCATGAGCACCTCCCTGGGGAGCCTGTTCCAGTGCTCCACCACCCTCTGCCTCAAGAACCTTTTCCTCATGGCCAACCTCACCCTACCCTGCCACATCTTCCTGCCATTTCCTCTGCTCCTGGGAGCTCCCTTGGGAGGAAGCAGATGTGTTGCTGCAGGCAGGCGAGGGTTGATGGGCAAACCCTGTAAGAGGTTGTGAGTCGCCTGTCTTCAAGTCTCTTTTTCTCCTCAGGGAAGAAAAGCCTGTTCATTAGGAGAACTCCTTCTAATTCTCTTGAGACAAAAATTATGTTAAACTTCCAGGAAAATCTATTTTGCTTCATCTGCAGCTGCTTGCTTTTTACCAGTTCTCTCTCTAATGGAATTACTGAGAGATGCTTTTGAACAGCACAGAGCCTTATCTTAACCTTTACTCTCTTTTTCGGAAATGATTTAGTGCAGTTCTCTTATCTGGATAGAATTAAAGTCTTTACAATATGGTTTTTCCACTGTTATCCACTTCTCCCCACCCCCTCCAAAAATGCTATGGACTTTAAATCATTAGGGAGAAAAAAATAATAAAAAAGAATAAAAAAAGAAAAACAACCCTTTGATTTTGAAATCAGAAATTATTCCCAAGAAAAGCTGATTGGTAAAATATTGTCCTTTTATGAAGGGGGGGTTGGAAAGTTAACAAGCCTTCTACAGAAGGCTGGCAAAGAAACAGGGAAGGAAACAAAAACTGCTCATGGGGCAGGTCTGCTGGAAAATCTTTGAAAAAAGGCCTGAACTGCAGATTAACTCTGTTTGGTTTGTGCTGGGGATTGTCTCGCCCGCTTGCCGTGGGGGCTGCCGAGGCCTTTGCTAAACGCACAGAGCTATTTTCTTTGCTGTGCTGTTGTCCTTCCACTGAAACCCTTCTGGTTGGTAACTTTTCATTGAGTGGTTTGTTTTTTCTTGGCTGCGTGGCTTTAGCGCAGTCGGCATTGCCGTGGAGGCACTGTTGTCTCATGAATAAAGCACCAGAGACAAGCAGAATTGAAGATACAGCACCTCTTCCCTTTCCTGTTTGTCTCCCTTATCTGATGGATCAGCTCTGTTATTGGACAGGACTTCACTTCTGAAGCACAACCCTCTCTGGTTGGAGAGAGCTGCAGAGATTTCTGCAGGCGCTGCTCACCCATCCTCACTGTGGGATTCGGAAACGCTGCCTGAAAGCGTTGGATCTGCAGAGGTTGAAGGACCTCTCTGCTCCTCACCGTGGGATTTGTAAATGCTGCCTGAAAGCTTTGCATCTGCAGAGGTTCAAGGACCTCTCTGCTCCTCACTGCAGCCCTAACCTGCAGCGTGGCCTCAGACACATCAGTCCACCTCACTCCATTTCTTTTGCACCACTATTTTTTGACTCTCTAGTTGGGAAATCCAGCACCCTGGACTGTCACTACCCACTCACACAGTCTCACGTGGCTTGAGCAGAGCACGAGGAGGGTTACTGGAATGAGAGGCAGCTGTAACAAGGACACAGCGATGGAAACTGGCCTGGGGACTCAGGCAGTGCCAGCAAGGTGCTAGAGAACATCCCTCAAAGCCCATACCAGCAAAGGCACCGTGGGGACCATGTTGGGGATGCTTGGGGAGATGCTCTGATGTTCTGGAGCCCCCAACAGCAGAAGGACATAGACCTACTGGAGCCAGTCCAGAGGAGGCCACGAGGATGATGTGAGGGCTGGAGCAGCTTTACTGTGAGGACAGGCTGAGAGAGTTGGGGCTGCTCAGCCTGGAGAAGAGAAGGCTCTGGGGAGACCTTCTAGTGGCCTCCCAGTACCTGAAGGGGCTCCAGGAAGGCTGGGGAAGGGCTTTGGCCAAGGACAGGGAGTGAGAGAACAAGGGGTGATGGCTTGAAAGTGGCAGAGGGGAGATGGAGCTGAGATGTGAGGAAGAAATTCTTTGGTGTGAGGTGTGAGGAAGAAATTCTTTGGTGTGAGGTGGTAAGAGAGTGTCCCAGGTTGTCCAGAGAAACTGTGGCTGCTCCTCCCTGGAAGTGTTGAAGGCCAGGTTGGATGAGGCTTTGAGCAACCTGGTCTAGTGGAAGGTGTCCCTGCTGATGGCAGAGGGTTTGGAACTGGATGATCTTTAAGGTCCCTTCCAACCCAAACCATCTGGGATTCCATGCTGGGTGTCAGAGCTCCCTTGTGCAGCTCCCAGACAGCTCATTTCCTGCCAGGCTGTGATGTCCTCCCAGCTCAAGGGTGGGCTGCATTCATGGGTCACTGGGCACCCTCTTGAAGCCTTGGGAGCAGGCTGGGGCTCAGCTCATAGTAAAACAGATTTCACATGAATTAAGGTTTTGTTTCCCACGCCAGGAATGCTCTCGGCAGTTCTGCTGAGCACCCCCACAACCTGCCCTCCACTTCTCTTAGGAAACACCTTCTGGCTGTCAGAAGAACCCAGCACCATCAGCACAAGTATATGTTTTGGTCTTCTGGCTGAAAAAAAAACCAACCAAGAGTTAATCCCATGCAGTTGTCAAACATTTGCAGGATGAGACTTACAGAGAGGGGCTGCACACGAGTGTCCTGCACCCACAGCCCATCAGGTACCCATGGCTTCACCCTAAGTCCTCCCCATTTGCTCTCCTCATCCACACAGTTCCTCACAGGGAGCATCGTTTCTGAGCATTTTTGTACAACACAGAGGGGAACTGTGGTCAGTGATGGAGAAGTCACCACAATTTATTTAATAAATTCCAATGCAAAGAGGGTGGCTGCTGTGGTGTGATTTCACCTTGAGAACTGACCCAGGTGGCACAGCCCTGGTTGGGTCAGTAACACTCATGTGCAAAATGCGTGTGAAACCGGTCAGGAGAGTTAAATACCAGATGTCAGGAGATGCTTGATGGAGTCGTTAGTGGAAGCAGTGAAGTGGGCAGCACTTGGGGGAATTAATGAAATCGTTCAGCCCTGACACTGGGAAGAGGGGAATAAGGACGGCGCCTGGGAAGGGATGAGGTGAGATCTGGAAAGAAATGAGGAGTCAATGAGGTGGAGACGTGCCAAGAGGCCATGGAGGAGGTTTCTGCTCTAATAGCAAGAACAAGGGGTGGGAGAGGGGGCCAGGGGAGTACGAGGGGTGATTTGAAATGCGATGGCCTGAAACAGAACTGAAATGCAGGCTCACCTCCGGGGTGGTGAGGCAGGAAGGAGATGATGCCTCTGGGGCATTCCACAGAGGCAGAACTTCAGAGAAGAAAAAGAAAAAGAAAAAGAAAAAGAAAAAGAAAAAGAAAAAGAAAAAGAAAAAGAAAAAGAAAAAGAAAAAGAAAAAGAAAAAGGAAAAGGAAAAAGAAAAAGGAAAAGGAAAAGGAAAAGGGAAAGGGAAAGGGAAAGGGAAAGAAGAAAAGGAGAAAAGAGAAAAGGAAAAAGGAAAAAGACAAGGAAAAGAAAAGGGAAAAGAAAGGAAAAAGAAAGGAAAAGGAAAAGGAAAAAGGAAAAGGGAAAGAAAAAAGAGAAGAGAAGAGAAGAGAAGAGAAGAGAAGAGAAGAGAAGAGAAGAGAAGAGAAGAGAAGAGAAGAGAAAAAAGAAAAGAAAAAGAAAAGAAAAGAAAAGAAAAGAAAAAAGAAAAGAAAAGAAAAGAAAAGAAAAGAAAAGAAAAGAAAAGAAAAGAAAAGAAAAGAAAAAAAAGAAAAGAAAAGAGAAGAAAAGAAATGCCATATTCAGAGCAAGTGGGACCGATTGCATCAGTTATTACATCTGCTTCAACCAAGAATGCTTGACCAAGCCTCCTGTGCAGGTTGTGCATTACTGGGGTTTTTTTAAAGAACACATCTTCACACTCACATAAAACCAGCAAGAAAAGTTTGAAGCTTTTTTCCCAGAACAACTCTAGCAATTTGAATGATGACAGAAAGACAAAGGGCACAAATCCAGGTGGTAAATCAGTCCAGAAAGAGCAGCAGAGTGCCACAGACCTGTTCTCCTCTTCCCCCATTAAACACTTTTATAGCCCAGACTGGGGGCAGAGGAATTTGCATTTAAATTTTCTTTCCCCCTCCAAGGTGGCACTTTCTACCTTCTGCTTCTTTGAATCAGGAGATGCAGAATTGCCAAAGGAAAATGAAATAAAATGTCATCTTTTTTATTTCATATTTAACTGCTGCTTAGACTCCTCCAAGAAAAGACCCTGATATTACTCTTTGGATTGAATTATGATGGCTCCACCTGAAAGTTATATATTGCTGGTGCTCCATTATTCATTAATCGTAGCTTTTCCTGTCAAGATCAACATGTACTTCTCAGCTGGTGCCTTGACTGTGTAATGCCTCAGATAGGGAGGGAATGTAAAAAAGATGTCTCTTTAATTGTTGGGGGATTTCAGACCTAGCTTTTAAAATGTCAAGGATGGTTCCTGAAAGATGGCATCCTTTTCCCTGTGAGCTCTAGATCACCAACAGATGTTAACAGCCCTCAGCTCCACCCAATACTTTATGAACTATGGAGAAAGCAGATGATATGAGGATACAGGCAGCGAGGTCTGCTTGTAAATTCATTCCTGGGAAGCAGCAAAAAATCCCAGACCCAGGGATTCGGTGCAGCCTGCAACACCACTCATTGTACCAAGGTTCACAAGATTGTTGGGCTTCCAAAGAGTGATGAAGCTGTCACTAGATGGGGACATTTAGGGGGTGGTAGGAAATAAATTTAGGGCATTTTCTAGATTGCCTTGTTCTGCTGAAGCTTGAGAGTCAAATCCTTCCTCACCCACCTGGATGAGCCACTCAGCATCTCTGTGGTTCAGCTCCTGCACTGGGGGATGAAGGTGCTGGAGATCAGACAGCACACATGCTCTGCAGAAAGGAAGGCTCCATCTTGTACATTTTGGACTTGTTCTTTTGCATTTTTCCATCAAACTTACTGGTATTTCATTCCTTAATCAGCTCTTCAGTGTATAGATTTCTCATCAAACCTTGATTTGTCAGCTTTGGACAAATCTGGTTTCCAATGTGAAACTCCCAGTGCAACACACACCAGGGGAGGTGCAACACCATCCCTTCACAGGGAAGAGGAATGGAGGAGAGCAGGGTAAATGTCCCTGTGGTCAGAGGAGCTCATGGTTTCACCTGTGCAGCTGGAGCTGGAGGCTGGTGCAGGATCCCAGAACAAGAGGAAATGGTCTCAAGTTGTGCCCAGGGCAGCTGAGATGGGATGTGAGGAAGAATTTCTTTGCTGAAAGGGTTCTGAGGCATTGGAAGGGGTTGCCCAGGGCAGTGGTGGAGTCCCCCTCTCTGGAGGGATTGAAGAGTCGTGTAGACATAGTGCTGAGGGACATGGGTTAGTCGGGGACTTGTCAGTGTTGGGTTCATGGTTGGACTCGATGAGCTTAAAGGGCTTTTCCAATCCAGGCAATTCTGGGATTCTGTGATCCCAGCGCTTCCCACATAGGCTGTCCATGGGCAGCACACATTGGGTCTGTGTGCCTGTCAAGAGCTGCTCAGAGGAGATATCCCACCCATCAGCCCTTTTCTACACCGCTGACCACAGTGTCAGTGTGTTGAGAATTGTTTTCCTCTACTTTTTGCAAGCAGGACACTCTTCAGGCCGTAAGGTCGTACAGCCAAGAAGGAAAAACTGAGAGTTTCAGCAGAACTGGAGTGAGTTAATAACTTGCAATGAGGATGAAGAACATCTCCCCATGATAGTCCCCAAAACCCACAACAACGAGTGGGTCTGCAGCGTCCTCAGCACAACCTGCTCTGCTCCGTCCTCTGCAGGCTTTGCTGTCCCTGCAAGGGGAGGGCAGGGCTTAGCCATGTCTCCACCCTGAAGGAAAACAGAATGTCCCCAAATGTCCCTCAGACATCCCTGCTATTTCCACACTCACTGAACATGTTTATTATAGGGCACCCAGGAATCTCGTATTCAGTGACAGCCCGGCGCTCCCCTCACTTGTCCTTCAGTTTAATGGGTTATAGGTATAAATCACAGAGCTGATACTGCACATGGGCTCTGGCTATATTTTTTTTATAAAAAACATTTGCTCTGATTTATAGAGCACTGGGGTGTGAATTAGTCTAGCTTGAAAACTGAATCAAATCTTTCCATCAAGTCTGGGGGTTTTTTTGCATTATGAATGGCTTAGCTGTTTAGTAATGGAATGCCAATCAGCCATTGCTTCTCTCCATAGGCAATGCTGAGGAGATCATTTTGGAACATAGACTCTGTGATTAACTGAAACCAACTGTAAAATTGTGGTTTGTTTAAAGCTCTTTTTTTTTTTTTTACTTTTGCTGGGAAATTCCTGAGTGGATTGTGGAGTCACCTGGCTGGTGGTGTGAAGGGGTTTAAAGGTGGAGGGGGAAGATACATGCCTGACCTGTCCACCTTGTCACTGTCAGAGTTTTCTCAGATGTAAAATCATTTCCTAAGTTTCAGGAGCATCTTAGCAGTTAGGATTAGATCTGAGATCTGGCCTACAAACTTGCACAGAAGGGTGATAGCTTTTTCCTTACTTTCAGAGCAGACTGTTCTCCCTCCTTGGGGAAGGCGAACGACGCAGGCACGGCACTCCTGGCACACAGATTGCTGGAGCCAGTGGTCATCTCCACAAGCCTGTAGCCCCTCATGAACCTTAACTGTGTTTGGAGCTGCTTTCTGGCTCTGCAAGGTGAAAAAGATGCAACACAGACTCGTAATTTCCGTGCAAGCCATGCTGTGCACACAGCCATGGGCAGGGCTGGTGCAGCTCCTCATCATGGTATCTACAGATGCTTGGGGATGGACATGAGTTAGAGGGCAAGTAAAAAAAATGAGATGTGTGGTTAATATTTCCCCCCACCATTCTCAAAGCCTGGCTTGATGCAGAGCACTCTGCCATGGATATGAGCAGCAGGTCCAAGCTGACCCAAGACCCTCAGCCAACAGTTTCTGGACCAACCTCAGAACATCACTGGGAGCTCCAGTAGCCCCTCTGAAGACACATCCCACCCAAGCATGGGACATGACAAATTCTCAAAACCCCCTGTGGCCCCACGACAGTCAGGCTGCTGTTAATTACCCTCCCCAACAAAAGTCCGTGCCTTCTTTCTAATCAGAATTTGTCAAACTTCAGTTTTAATGAACCTTTCTCCCCTGCATGCCTTTGACACCACGGTGACGGAGCTCTCCACCTTCAACTCTTTTTTTTTTTTTTTGCTTTGTCATATACACAGGAGCATAAAAATAAGCTGGTTTTCAATCAAACAACCCAAGGTTCTCCAAATATTTCATATTCAACTGGAGTGAATTATTCAGTGAATTATTTTGCTGTATTTAATGAGTTCCAGTTTGATTTGACGAAGTATAACTCTGCAAACACATTCTGTCTGCTCCCATCCATCTCCACAGCAGCTTTGAGATATTCCTTTAAAGTCATGTTTAGTGGCTTTAGGTTAGGTCTCATTAATACAGTAATGATTTTACTGAAGAGCTCACATGCTAAACCCACTCTGCAGAATACATTAGTGAAATCACTTTAAATGGGTTGAAATAAATAACTTTCTGGAGGTTTCACGATGCAGTTCCAAAACATCTGAGCAGATATACACTCAAATGGTTCAATGAAATCCATGTTTCCATATAGAAAACTGATGTCATTCCACTTGAGATAATAGCAAGACAGACACAGGGGCGTGGTTACAGGCTGGCAATGGGGAGGAAAGGGTTTCCATCATCACAAATCTCATCTCAGCTACTTTTACATAAATTTGGGTATTTTGCTTGATTTACTTGGTGCCTGGTTCCCTCTCCCATCTCCCCTCCCTGCGTGGGTTTTGCACAGGGCATTGGAAGCTCACCTCCGCATCCCGACATCCGTACATAAAAATAGTAACTCAGAAAAATTAAGAGGGGATTAAAAAAAAAAAAATAGTTACGTGAATATCAGACTCCAAGTTGGCTGTTTTCCCACAGATTTGTGTCTCGTGGGTGACTGTGAGTTCTGGTTGAGAGTTTTCAAGTCATTAAGTCTCCACTGTCTCCCTCCCCGCTAGCCTGTGCCGCGGCTCTGACGTCTAATCGAGTAGATGATGATGCTGCGAGCTTCACTCAGGTCATTCGTGGGGCTTTCTCCTCTGCTCAGCGTGGGCAGCAGGTCGAGGGAGGTGACTCTCCCCCTCTACTCAGCTCTCATAAGGCCCCACCTTGGAGTGCTACGTCCAGTTCTGGAGCCCCCAATACAAGAAAGACCTGGAGTAGACAGAACAAG
>NW_010298005.1:9500-16736 GCF_000700745.2 Antrostomus carolinensis
TCTAGTGGAAGGTGTCCCTGCTGATGGCAGGGGGGTTGGAACTGGATGATCTTTAAGGTCCCTTCCAACCCAACCCATTCTATGATTCTGTGATTAACAGGAGATGAAAGAAACATCATGAACATCTCTTCCTCTGTCAAATTTGCTTAAAAAATAGCTACCACGTTCAGAAGTTATGGAGGTGACAGAAAACACAGATAGGCATACATGGCGGGTCGTTTCTGTGGAGCTTAATTCCCTTAGGAAAATGGACTCAACATCTGCAGAAAGTTCTCCTGTTTACAAAGTCATATTTGTGTGTAGGATCTCACCATGTGGTGGTCAACTGACAGGCACAGCAGCAACAACTGGCAGTGCCTGTGCCTCAGTTTCCCTCCTGACAGAGGAAAGATGGTGATGTTAACCCCTTTTTTTTTCTTTTTAACGTATTTTAGGACTGACAGATGGAAGAGTCATCTAAGAGCAAAGCATTTAGTATTAATTCACCAGTGGCCAATTTTGTACCTGGGAACAATACATGTTTGATTGTGCCAGTGTCGCTAGATTGCATTTCATAAGGATGTCCCTGGAAGGAGTCAGAGCTGGGATCTTTCTCAGTGGGAACAGCCATGAGCTGTGATGTATCGCTTCACTCTGGAAACATTTATAGCATGCTCCTCGCAGTGGGCATCTGCAAAGCAGCTTCTTAAGCTTTTATCACAGCAGGGTAATATTGACAACCAATGAACTTGCCCTTCTCGTAGCAGTTAGAGAGGGATAGGTATTAAAATCCTTCACCCCCTCGGCTCCCCGTTGACTTTCATTCGTGCTAAGCAACTGGCTTATCATGGGGTTATGGCTCACCAGGAGAGAGGTTTTTGGTGAGGCATTGTCCTGGAGGAAAGCATCCAGGCGGATGCAGCACACCAGCCCCAGATATCCCAGTCACTGCACATCAGGGGACAGTGCCCTCAGGGTGGGGAAAATACCCACAGATTTCCCTAAAGCTGGGAAAAACAACTGCTGCTGCAGGATGACCCAAGAAACCTTATTGCAGCACCCACCTACCCACCCTACACCCAAGAATCCTACTGCAGCACCCATCTTACACCCAAGAACCCTACTGTAGCACCCACCTTACACCCAAGAACCCTATTATAGCACCCACATTACTCCATGGCCAAACTGGTGACTGCCAGGGTGGGTTCACTGGACTGCGTGGGGCTGTGCTGATTTACACACAGCAAAGCACAAAACCACTGGTGGGAGACAAGTAAAAGACCACAAAGGTGTCCTTATTCCAAGGGACTGAATAAAATAAATTCAGACAAACACAAGATGTCCTTTTGTGACTTTGTCTCCGTCTGCCTATTCCTGTCTGTCTCTTCTCTGCGCTTGTGGCTTCAGCCAAAGGTCATTAAATCAATAAGCAGATTTCCTGGTATCCAACCATTTGGGGTCAGAATCTTTTACTACACGGGAGGGGCTGTGCCCCCGCTTACGAGCGTGGCAGCCAGCACCTCGCTCTATTTATTATCACAATCGTTATTATTGAAATATCACTCACGATTCCTTTATCGATTCTGGCACACGAAGCGGGGATTCGATTCTGTGTGACAATAACAGCTCCACTGCGGCGCTGGCTATAGATGGACGGGGAGCAATGGCACTTCCTGGAATGAAAAGTTCGGGGTGCTGGGGGGTGGGACAGCAACGCTGTGACTGGGAACTGAGAAGTCTCATCATTTTGGACTAGGCTCTGTTGGATGGTTTTGGGAAGGGATCTGGAAAAGAAGAGGTGTGCGAGGGTGATAGTGTTGATGTGACAGTGGATAGTCATAATTTTGGACTAGACTCCATTGTATGGGTTTGGGAAGGGGTCTGGAAGAGATCTGGAAGGGATCTGGAAGAGAAGAGCTGTGCTGGTGTGATCGTGAATAGTCATAATTTTGAAGGAAGGGATGTGGAAGAGAAGAGCTGTGCTGGTGTGATAGTGGGTAGTCATATTTTTGAACTAAACTCCATTGTATGGGTTTGGGAAGGGGTCTGGAAGAGATCTGGAAGATCTGGAAGAGATCTGAAAGAGAAGAGCTGTGCTGGTTTGATAGTGCTGGTGTGATAGCAAATAGTCATAATTTTGGACTAAACTCCATTGTATGGGTTTGGGAAGGGGTCTGGAAAAGAAGAGGACCAAGAGTTGGAGGGATGTCCCAAATGGCACTTGGCTTCTAAATATCTCTACATTTGCATCCTTCTCCCTAAACCATTGTGGAACTTATTGTTTAAAAGCTCCTGAATCTCCACTCCCAAGACAGAGCAAGGTTTCCTCCTTTCCAAAAGCCTGAGAGCTGTTGTTCTTGAGGTCAGCTCCTTTTGGTGGCCACAGACATCTCAGGGACAGAGCAGGGCCTGGTGTGCGTGCAGGTGGAAGGACTGGGATGAGCAGACTCCAGCTGTCCAGTTTGATTCATGTTGCAATTTCAGAGGCTCTGAAATACGGTGTTATTGGTATAGAAAAAGTGAATGCAGTGACTTTCTCAATAACTTTCTGTTGACTGATCCTGCATCCATGCCTGGGGATAGTGGACATTAGCAGCTGGCAAGGCAAAAAACAAGATATTTTTAATTTTAGGGTTTTTTTTTTTTTGCTCCCCCGCTCATTTGAAACATATTCCCTCTGCAGGCAGAGCCTGAGTGAGCAGGGAAGAGCGGTGAGGTTATCAGCAGCCCTCGGCATGGCCAGGGTAGAGCTGTGGCCTCACAGGGAACAAGGACAGGACAAGCACGGCTGCTCCAAAAACACCACGTCCTCTCTCCTTTTCATTCTCCACATGCATCTTTTGGGGGTGAATACACCCTCTCTCTCTCTCTCTTCACACCATCCTAAGTTCTTTCTCTATCTCTCTGCTTAGGTTTCCAGCAATTTATCTGCTTGTATTGACTAGATTAGATAAAGATTTAGGTGTAAGGATGGATGGAGATGGATTGGTAGAAAGCTACACAACTATCCATCTGTTCCTCCACCTATCCATCTCACTTCTTAAATCCTGATACATTTCCCATCATAGGGAGTGAGGTCTCCTCCTAGATGAAGACTGAGGATAGATAGATAGATAGATAGATAGATAGATAGATAGATAGATAGATAGATGGATGGCTAAGTAGATCTTTATTTAATCTCTCCATCTATCTATCCTCCCAGACTGACCTATCAGCCCATCTCACCTCCTCATTTTTTCTCTGCCTGTCTATGCTCACAAACCCTGATCCATCCAGCTCCCAAGTAAGGATTTACTACAGCTTCTCTCATCAAAGAGCAAATGCGTTTGACCCTTTTCATTACCCATAAAATTACTTGCATTGCTTCTTGTTTTTCCTGGATTTTTAAACAGAGAGAAGCAGAGCCTGCAAGCTAACAAATAGCCAGGTGCTCTCCTCAATTAAAGACCAGGTTAATCATCACCAGGAAGACAAGAGCAGTATACCTGCAGCCAGGCAGGGTGCACAAGGGACCCCAACCTAAAAGATCATATTAAAAAAAAAAACAAACCCTCATATCTCCCCTAGCATCAGAGGATCACATCTATTTGGATGGCACCAGCTTACAAATTGTTAGTTAAAAGCAGCTCTCCACTGGGCAATTTTCCCATGAAGGAGTGAAGATTTGGTTCTGCAACTTCTTGATGTGGGTCTGATTAAACACTCTGCTTCCATCCCCTCTCGCTCACACCGTGCTGTGTAATTTATGACTGTTCGCAAGACTCTCTTGTGAATGTTCCGTATTGCTCTGGCAGCAGCACTCTTCTCTCCCTGCTACTCTATTCCCTCACTGAAGAGAAATGAGCTCAGTGAGTGACGATTGCTGCTGCCCTCGAAAAGGTTCCAGCGAGACTATATCGCACCTTAAAACCCAAGAAAATTAAAGAAGGAGGAGAAAAATATTGACCTGGAGGCCAGTTAAGTCCTTGGCAGAAGGAGGAAGTTGGGACTTCAGAAAACATCTATTTGGTAAAACTGAATTCGTGTGCAGAGGAGGCTGTATCAAACCCCCTCCTTTCTGCTTGCCTCCGGGACATTTTTGTCTTTGTTCATGTTTCAACCTTGATATTTGCAAAATAAAAAAGATATTTCTGGTTTGAAATGATTCCGTGATTCACAATGTCGAGATGATTAGGGTGAAATTAATTATTACAAACACAAAGTTAACACGGCAGAAATGGAAACAAAAAAAAAAATATCCCCCAAATTGCCAAGGGAATTATTTGCACAGACCAAAAGCAATTTACTCTGCCAAGCTTTCATATTGCAAATGGCATTTGAGAGCTCCTCCTTCCATCCCAGTGTGGTTGGCAAAGGGGTTTTGTTGAATTTAAAACATTTGGCAAAGCAGGAATATTTTTCCTCATCCAGTTTAAGTGTTGGACTTGTTACTTTGAGGCAGAGGGGGTCTCAGCAAGTCAGGGAGCAAGAAGAGTCAAGGGCAGCCCCCGAAAAATACCAGGGATGAGGCATCAGCGTGCTCCATGTGCACATTTAATAGCAATATTGCAAATTAAGGACCAGGAGCTGAGGGTGGTACTGGCTGGCTGGACAAGGCAGCAAAGGTGAGATGCCTTGGGTGTAAAATATTTAGGGAACCACAGCAAAAATATCCGGCCAGGCTGGAGGGAACAGCAGGCACAGGAGGACAGGGAGAGGGCAGCTGCCTGTCTGCAAATCTCCTGTCCCAGGCATTTTGTCCTTCATTTCCTGAGCTACAAATTCACTCGGACACATGTTCTGAATTTAGAAACAAGTACATTCAGTGGAATTCATATTTTATGAGGCTCCTTTTAGGGGCATATTGTAAAAGAAATTACTAAATCTGATTTTTCTGTTCTTTCCATTCTCTTAAAACTAGTTAACAAGCGTCAGGAAATAAAAAAGGACCTGCTTAGGCTGTGACATGAACCAGGAGGTTCAAGAGCCTGTGAACATCCCAGAATTTACTATGTGCCAATGAGATGTTAAGGATTAGAGGATGGTTTTTCCTCCTGTGGCAGCCCAGGAAAGCTTTAGTGTTATCACCTTGAGCCAGGTTTGGGGAGCAATCAAATTAAATATTATAAACTTGGAGATCCAGAAGTGGGCTCCACTCTGCTGTGTGGTCCTGGAGATGGCTTTTCCGTCTTCTATTTTATTTTACATTTATTCTTACAAACAGCACACACAGAATTACGTTCAAAAAAGGTTAAGGCAGTAAAGTCCAGCACTCAGACCTTTGACAGCTCAAATCTGCCATTTTAATATTTGTAGATATCGAGAGAGATGCGCATATATACACTTAAGCTGTCCACTTAGTGCTGACAAAATGTCAGGGCCTTACCTTTTCAGAAGTGACTCATGGTGTTTCGACTGCCGAGGTGGAGAAATCAGAGAGACAGGGCATAGATGTGCTGTGGGTGCAGAAAGCAGCAAGTCCCAGTGGTTTACACCAAAAGCTTCTCTTTAGAATTGGAGAGTCCCCAAAACCACAGGTCCCCTTTGAAAATAAAGGTGAAGAGTCCCCAAAACTGCAGCTCCCCTTTGAAAATAAAGGCAATATTCGTGTCCTTGGCTATGTCTGCATCGTTGACTACATTATATGAGTTTGGGGGGGGTGGTGCTTTGGACTGGCCCCAGGTCTATCCCATGTTTTCGACATGGCTGGGATGCTCCCAGAGCACATTTCCCATCCAGGGACATTAGACAGGATCCAGTCCATGTTCTCCAGGATGGCTGCAGGGTGTGAACAAAAACACAGCCAATGGGGACAGCAAGGAGAATCCCTTCACAGGCACACCTTGATCCCAACTAAGACACTAATAGAGATGTCCCATGAGGGCCAAGTCATCGTCCCTCACCAACAGCCAAAGCTTGGAGGTTTGGAAATTCAAACGTGCAAAGTTTCCCTCCACTCTCTTTAATCTATAAATCATCCCCTAGCCATTTATTTTGGGGAAATATATAGTTCCTGCCATAACCACGATGAGATAAAGCACTGTAAGTGTTACAAAACGCAGCTAATCCCCTTAATAGATCTCTTGCTATTAATTTCAGTACTTGCTTCAGTTTTTCCAGGCCCTGTCATTATTCCTGTGGATTATTATGTCTTCAAGGTGGGCCTATCTGCTTTTATCCAAATACTTTTCATATTTCAAACTCCAGAGCGCACTTAACATTCAGCACAAAGCAGCCCAAACACCTCACATAAATCTGCCACCCATCACACAGTCAAACAAACGGCCGCAAGTGGAAAGGCGGAGAGCTCCATACTCTGTCTTTTGGCAGCGATGATCTCCAATGCAGCTGCAGAAAGGGACAATCTGCTGGTTCCTGGAATAGCAGGAAGGTGCATTTCCTCAGCAACCTTGTAGGACAGTTTGGAAAAGAGTATTGTTGACCTAAGAGTCACCAGAACATATCTGGTCCCATTGACACCCCTCTAATTGACCTGCTTAGGTGTATTGAAGGTCAAACAGTGAAGTTTCCTGTCTGATCTAATAACAGATGGATTTTTAAGAGACAACAGGGAGCAATTGAGGAACCTCTTTGTCCTTCCCAGAAGTTAACGGGCCCTGACGCCTCTCAACCTGGTGCTGAGAGACATCAGAGCTTCAAGGATGAGCATCCAACTGGTGTCACCAGAGCCTTCATGGATCCCTGGCCACCAGCATAGAATCATAGAATGGTTTGGGTTGGAAAGGACTTTAAAGATCATCTAGTTCCAACCCCCCATGGGTTGTGGAAGAACCATGCTGTTCAATGACCATGCCTGCTGGGGAAGGATGAATTTATAGTGATTAATTCTCCCACCTCAGCTTGAACTTGTACCCAGCAAAGGCAAGCACTGGCAAATGAAAGAATCCAGAAAATAATCCAGAAAGAATCCACCAGGAACACAACCTCCTAATAGCACATCTCAGCCTGGTTTGAAGTGACCACCACATGTGCTACCAACCAGATGCAGCCAGCAAAAAAAGCTGCTCAACCTCAATTCCCAGGCAGCTCCACTCAGTAATATTGGTCCAGGCAGAGAAATTGAGCCCTGGACCCCCTTTTTGAGTCCCTCGGCCCTCACTCACTGCCTTTGTTGGGATGCCAAAGCCAGTTGGGAGATGCTGAACCTCCTTGTGTTCATTTCTGGTAAGTAATGATTATTGGTATTCAGGCCAAATACCTCTCAGCATTATCCAGGTCAATATTTTCTGCCCCCGTAACAAAGGCAAATCCATTCTG